>NC_074692.1:33695852-33995852 GCF_029448725.1 Salvelinus fontinalis
ACGTCTCTTGTGAGACGTGAAGAGAGGGAATCAAAAATTTGTCTTCTGACAAATTTTATCCCTTAGCTTTGTCTTTTTATACTTTTATGTCACGTCTCTTGTGAGACGTGAAGAGAGGGAATCAAAAATTTGTCTTCTGACAAATTTTATCCCTTAGCTTTGTCCTTTTATACTTTTATGTCACGTCTCTTGTGAGACGTGAAGAGAGGGAATCAAAAATTTGTCTTCTGACAAATTTTATCCCTTAGCTTTGTCCTTTTATACTTTTATGTCACGTCTCTTGTGAGACGTGAAGAGAGGGAATTAAAAATTTGTCTTCTGACAAATTTTATCCCTTAGCTTTGTCCTTTTATACTTTTATGTCACGTCTCTTGTGAGACGTGAAGAGAGGGAATCAAAAATTTGTCTTCTGACAAATTTTATCCCTTAGCTTTGTCCTTTTATACTTTTATGTCACGTCTCTTGTGAGACGTGAAGAGAGGGAATTAAAAATTTGTCTTCTGACAAATTTTATCCCTTAGCTTTGTCTTTTTATACTTTTATGTCACGTCTCTTGTGAGACGTGAAGAGAGGGATTTGTAAGAAATTGAAATAGAGACTGGAAACTAGCAATAACTACACTTCAACATAAGCCATATATTATACAAAAACACACATACTCCTCATTTCTCTTGGACATATGCTGGACTTAAGACACCAACTATAGACACACATAATTCCCCTCCCCCATAATAACCACAGACACACCCAACCCAAGGTTGGACCTCAGGACAAAGAACTCTCAGGAACCAATGGAACGTGGACACCAGGCCTGATCAGGACTACCCAAGACCCAGATCGACCAATCGGAAGGCCGGACTCGCAGATCTACCTACTTTGCTTGTTGTCTTTATAGTACTGTACAATTCTGGAAACTGGCCTCTTTTCCGGACGATTCACTAGGAGTCAGACTGAAAGAGCCTTGCTGCAAGATTTTACTAAGATATCTTTACATGTAATTAAACGGCCTTATTATAAAATTATCCACCTCGTCCTATTGTCTCCTCTTGTTCTCCTGTCAACAGTAAACGTTTTACTAACACACATCATCATCTGCACATCTATTACTCCAGTGTTAATTGCTAAATTGTAATTATTTCGCCGCTATGGCCTATTTATTACCTTACCTCCTAATCTTACTACATTTGCACACACTGTATATAGATTTTTCTATTGTGTTATTGACTGTACGTTTGTTTATTCCATGTGTAACTTTGTGCTGTTGGCCAGGTCGCAGTTGGCCCGGTCGTATCTTGGCCAGGTAGCAGTTGTAAATGAGAACTTGTTCTCAACTGGTCTACCTGGTTAAATAAAGGTGAAATAAAAAATGTAATAATTAATGAATATCTGGAAATGTGCATGTAAACCTTGGCCTATCTACTGTTACTAGACCCAATCTTGACTTGTGTTCTGATTTCTGCTTCACTGATTTCTTCTCTTCTAAAAGCCTGGGTTTTCTGCACGTTAACATTAGAAGCTCATGACCTAAAATGTATCAATTGAAAGTGTGGGTTCACAGCTCCAATCCAGATGTGTTGGTCATCACTACTCAGACGTGGTTAAGAAAGAGTGTTTTTGAACACTGATGTTAACCTTTCTGATTATAACATTTTTCGGCAAGACAGAACTTCCAAAGGTGGTGGAGTGGCAATCTTTAACAAGGAACACCTTCAGTGCTCTGTCTGTCCCCAAACAATTTGATTTTCTGGTTTTCAGCATTAAGATTTCAAATAGCATTATTTATTTTTTTACTGTTGCTGGGTGTTATTGACCACCATCAGCACTGGCCTGTACCCTACCTGCCCTAAGCGCTCTCCTGGCCCCTTACACTAAGTCTGCATTTGTCCTGCTAGGTGACCTACACTGGGACGTGCTTAAACCACCTGACCAAGTCCTAAAGCAATGGGACTCCCTAAATCTTTTTCAGATTCTTACCCATCCCAAAAGATATGACTCCAAACACCCAGAAAAGGCCACTCTCCTTGATGTTATCCTCACAAATAATCTGACGTTTTCTGTAATGACCTTAGGGATCACAGCTTTACAGCCTGTGTTCATAATGGCTGCTCAGTTAAAATATCTGTCCTGATTTGTCATCGCCGCTTGCTAAAAAACTTTCATGAGCAAGCCTTCCTTCATGACCTGGCCTCTGTAAATTAGTAT
Source organism: Salvelinus fontinalis (assembly GCF_029448725.1). NCBI lineage: Eukaryota > Metazoa > Chordata > Actinopteri > Salmoniformes > Salmonidae > Salvelinus > Salvelinus fontinalis. Next base: position 33,698,055 of record NC_074692.1, read on the forward strand.
AGAATCAGCTTGATCCTCTCTGTCGAAAACGCTTGGACATTCTTTTTTTTATATCTTCAGTGGTATTGTTAATGAACACGCTCCAATAAAGAAAATGAAAAACAGGTTCACCCCCTGGTTTGACCGTGATCTGGCAGAGTTACTCCACCTCAAGAATTCCATTGGTGAAGGGCTCGGCACACGCATACTCAGGCTGACTGGCTCTCGTTCAGGCAAATGAGAAATGAGTGCACTCAGGCTATCCGGAAGGCTAAAGTTAGTTACTTTAAAGAGCAGCTATCGCTCTGTGGGTCTAACCACAAGAAGTTCTGGAAAACTGTGAAAGACCTGGATAATAAACCCTCCTCTTCACAGCAGCCCATGTCCCTTAATGTTGATGATGTGGTTGTTACTTACAAGGAGCGCATGGCTGAGGTCTTTAATCACCACGTCATTAAGTCAGGATTCCTATTTGACTCAGCCATGCCTCCTTGCCCATCCAACATTTCCTCATCTCCCAGTCCTTCTAATGCGACTAGCCCCAATGCTTCTCCATCTTTTCCCCCTGCCCCGCTGCAATGTTTCTCCCTCATGCAGTCACTGAGTCTGACGTGCCAAAATAGCTCCTTAAACTTGACCCCAAAAAAACATCTGGGTCAGATCTTTTTAACCTCTTCAACCTTTCCATTGCTTGGAAGGCAGCCATGGTGCGTCCTTTATTTAAAGGGGGAAATCAAGCTGATCCTAACTGTTATAGGCCAATTTATATTTTGCCCTGTTTATCAAATATGTTGGAAAAACTTGTCATTAATCAACTCACTGGCTTTGTCTATAGTTTTCTCTCTGGTATGCAGACTGGTCTCCACTCAGCTTATGGATGTGTCACTGCAAACTTAAAGGTCCTACATTGTGTCACCATTGCCCTTGATTCTAAGCAATATTGTGCTGCTATTTGTATTGACTTGGCCAAAGCTTTTGATACGGTAGACAATTCCATACTTAAGGGGTCTTTCACCTGGTTTGCTAACTACCTTTCTCAAAGAGTGCAATGTGTAAAGTCAGAACATCTGTTGTCTCAGCCACTGGCTGTCACCAAGAGAGTACCCTAAGGCTCGATCCTAGGCCCCACGCTCTTCTCAATTTACATCAACAACATAGCTCAGGCAGTAGGATGCTCTCTCATCCATTTATATGCAGATGATACAGTCTTATACTCAGCTGACCCCTTCCCGGATTTTATGTTAAACACTCTACAACAAAGCTTTCTTAGTGCCCAACAAGCTTTCTCTGCCCTTAAACCTTGTTCTGAACACCTCCATAACAAAGGTCATGTGGTTCGGTAAGAAGAATGACCCTAGAGCAGAGGTGGGCAATTCCAGTCCTCGAGGGCCTGATTGGTGTCACAGTTTTGCCCCAGTCCCAGCTAACACACCTGACTCTAATAATCACCTAATGATGATCTTCAGTTTAGAATGCAATTTGATTAATCAGCTGTGTTTACTAGGGATGGAGAAAAAGTGTGACACCAATCAGGTCCCCGAGGACTGGAGTTGCCCACCCCTGTAGTCACCTCATACATTTACTTGGGAGATTGGCTAGACGGTGCACTGTCCTTCTCTCAGCACATATCCAAGCTACAGGCTAAGGTTAAATCTAGACTTGGTTTCCTCTATCGTAATCACTCCTCTTTCACCCCAGCTGCCAAACTAACCCTGATTCAGATGACCATCCTACCCATGCTAGATTACGGATACGCAATTTATAGATCGGCAGGTAAGGGTGCTCTCGAGCGGCTAGATGTTCTTTACCATTCTGCCATCAGATTTGCCACCAATGCTCCTTATAGGACACATCCCTGCACTCTATTCTCCTCTGTAAACTGGTCATCTCTGTATACTCGTCGCAAGACCCACTGGTTGATGCTTATTTATACAACCCTGTTAGGCCTCACTCCCCCCTATCTGAGATACCTACTGCAGCCCTCATCCTCCACATACAACACCCGTTCTGCCAGTCACATTCTGTTAAAGGTCCCCAAAGCACACACATTCCTGGGTCGTCCTCTTTTCAGTTCACTGCAGCTAGAGACTGTAAAGAGCTCCAAAAAACACTCAAACTGGACAGTTTTATCTCCATCACTACATTCAAAGGCTCAATCATGGACACTTACTGACACTTGTGGCTGCTTCGTGTGATGTATTGTTGTCTCTACCTTCTTGCCCTTTGTGCTGTTGTCTGTGCACAATAATGTTTGCACCATGTTTTGAGGTGATGTCGTGTTGTGTTGCTACCATGTTGTTGTTATGTGTTGCTACCATGCTGTGTTGTCATGTGTTGCTGCCATGCTGTGTTGTTATCTTAGGTCTCTCTTTATGTAGTGTTGTGGTGTCTCTCTTGTCGTGACGTGTGTTTCGTCCTATATTTTTATTTTTAATCCCAGCCCCTGTTCCAGCAGGAGGGCTTTTGACTTTTGGTAGTCCGTCATTGTAAATAAGAATTTGTTCTTAACTGACTTCCCTAGTTAAATAAAGTTTAAATAAATAAAAATGTAAAGCCATTATTTAATCCAGGAGCTCCAGTTGCCCTAGAACCAGAACAGAGGCACAGTCAACATTCTGTCTTCTACATTCTTTAGAACAGAGGCACAGCCAACATTGTCTGTTCACACTGCTGTGCTTTATCTTGGCCAGGTCGCAGTTGTAAATGAAAACTTGTTCTCAACTAGCCTAACTGGTTAAATAAAGGTGAAAAAAATATATAAAAAAAATAACATTCTTTAGAACAGTGACACAGCCAACATTCTGTCTTCTACATTCTTTAGAACAGAGGCACAACCAACCTTCTGTCTTCTACATTCTTTAGAACAGAGGCACAACCAACCTTCTGTCTTCTACATTCTTTAGAACAGAGGCACAGCCAACATTCTGTCTTCTACATTCTTTAGAACATGGGCACAGCTAACATTCTGTCTTCTACATTCTTTAGAACAGAGGCACAACCAACCTTCTGTCTTCTACATTCTTTAGAACAGAGGCACAGCCAACATTCTGTCTTCTACATTCTTTAGAACAGAGGCACAGCCAACATTCTGTCTTCTACATTCTTTAGAACAGAGGCACAACCAACCTTCTGTCTTCTACATTCTTTAGAACAGAGGCACAACCAACCTTCTGTCTTCTACATTCTTTAGAACAGAGGCACAGCCAACATTCTGTCTTCTACATTCTTTAGAACAGAGGCACAACCAACATTCTGTCTTCTACATTCTTTAGAACATGGGCACAGCTAACATTCTGTCTTCTACATTCTTTAGAACAGAGGCACAACCAACCTTCTGTCTTCTACATTCTTTAGAACAGAGGCACAGCCAACATTCTGTCTTCTACATTCTTTAGAACATGGGCACAGCTAACATTCTGTCTTCTACATTCTTTAGAACAGAGCAACATTCTGTCTTTTACAATCTTTAGAACAGAGGCACAGCCAACCTTCTGTCTTCTACATTCTTTAGAACAGTGGCACAGCCAACATTCGGTCTTCTACATTCTTTAGAACAGTGGCACAGCCAACATTCTGTCTTCAACATTCTTTAGAACAGTGGCACAACCAACATTCTGTCTTCTACATTCTTTAGAACAGTGGCACAGCCAACATTCTGTCTTCTCCATTCTTTAGAACAGAGGTACAGCCAACATTCTGTCTTCTACATTCTTTAGAACAGAGACACAGCCAAATTTCTGTCTTCTCCATTCTTTAGAACAGAGGCACAACCAACATTCTGTCTTCTACATTCTTTAGAAAAGTGGCACAGCCAAAATGTTGTCTTCTACATTCTTTAGAACAGAGACACAGCCAACATTATGTCTTCTGCATTCTTTAGAACAGAGCAACATTCTGTTTTCTACATTTTTTTTGAACAGTGGCACAGCCAACATTCTGTCTTCTACATTCTTTAGAACAGTGGCACAGCCAACATTCTGTCTTCTACATTCTTTAGAACAGAGACACAGCCAACATTATGTCTTCTACATTCTTTAGAACAGTGGCACAACCAACCTTCTGTCTTCTACATTCTTTAGAACAGTGGCACAGCCAACATTCTGTCTTCAACATTCTTTAGAACAGTGGCACAACCAACATTCTGTCTTCTACATTCTTTAGAACAGTGGCACAGCCAACATTCTGTCTTCTACATTCTTTAGAACAGTGGCACAACCAACCTTCTGTCTTCTACATTCTTTAGAACAGTGGCACAACCAACATTCTGTCTTCTACATTCTTTAGAACAGTGGCACAACCAACATTCTGTCTTCTACATTCTTTAGAACAGTGGCACAACCAACATTCTGTCTTCTACATTCTTTAGAACAGTGGCACAACCAACCTTCTGTCTTCTACATTCTTTAGAACAGTGGCACAACCAACCTTCTGTCTTCTACATTCTTTAGAACAGTGGCACAACCAACATTCTGTCTTCTACATTCTTTAGAACAGTGGCACAACCAACATTCTGTCTTCTACATTCTTTAGAACAGTGGCACAACCAACATTCTGTCTTCTACATTCTTTAGAACAGTGGCACAACCAACATTCTGTCTTCTACATTCTTTAGAACAGTGGCACAGCCAACATTCTGTCTTCTACATACTTTAGAACAGAGCAACATTCTGTCTTCTACATTCTTTAGAACAGTGGCACAACCAACCTTCTGTCTTCTACATTCTTTAGAACAGTGGCACAACCAACCTTCTGTCTTCTACATTCTTTAGAACAGAGACACAACCAACCTTCTGTCTTCTACATTCTTTAGAACAGTGGCACAACCAACATTCTGTCTTCTACATTCTTTAGAACAGTGGCACAACCAACATTCTGTCTTCTACATTCTTTAGAACAGTGGCACAGCCAACATTCTGTCTTCTACATTCTTTAGAACAGTGGCACAGCCAACATTCTGTCTTCTACATTCTTTAGAACATGGGCACAGCTAACAGTCTGTCTTCTACATTCTTTAGAACAGTGGCACAGCCAACATTCTGTCTTCTACATTCTTTAGAACAGTGGCACAGCCAACATTCTGTCTTCTACATTCTTTAGAACAGAGGCACAGCCAACATTCTGTCTTCTACATTCTTTAGAACAGAGGCACAGCTAACATTCTGTCTTCTACATTCTTTAGAACATTGGCACAGCCAACATTCTGTCTTCTACATTCTTTAGAACAGAGGCACAGCCAACATTCTGTCTTCTACATTCTTTAGAACAGTGGCACAGCTAACATTCTGTCTTCTACATTCTTTAGAACAGTGGCACAGCCAACATTCTGTCTTCTACATTCTTTAGAACAGTGGCACAGCCAACATTCTGTCTTCTACATTCTTTAGAACAGTGGCACAGCCAACATTCTGTCTTCTACATTCTTTAGAACAGAGGCACAGCCAACATTCTGTCTTCTACATTCTTTAGAACATGGGCACAGCTAACATTCTGTCTTCTACATTCTTTAGAACATGGGCACAGCTAACATTCTGTCTTCTACATTCTTTAGAACATGGGCAAAGCTAACATTCTGTCTTCTACATTCTTTAGAACAGAGGCACAACCAACATTCTGTCTTCTACATTCTTTAGAACAGTGGCACATTCTTTACTGGAAAGATGTAAATCTGATCTATCACCTCATACTCATTTTAGATTTATTTTGTGGTGTTGTATGTATTTCGTGGTGTGTGTTTTATCCCAGATGGGATCTCAGATAGAGTATTGAATCATTAATCCTCATTCTCAGGCAGAAAATGAATTGGGATGTCAGAGATGTTCTAAATGAAGCTTTATCACCGAGGAGATGGATGGAGATGCTTCTTGATTATGGAAAAACTGCAAAAGAATAGAACAACAATAAGAATAAAATGGAATGAAAATAGAATAGAATCTCATAGAATGAGAATAGAATTGAATAGAATAGATGGGTTGGAGCTCATCAGTTGAACTTACTAGTAGAATCTATTACGAGTTTTAACTTCTAATCAGACAAAGCCACGAGTCATCACTCCCTATCTTATTCCTCTTCCTCAGCGTTTTACCAGTAGTAAACTAATCACACAAATACCCTCCTCCTTAAACAGTCTGCATTGGACCCTGAAGATTCTCCATTTGTCCCATGAACTACTGGCAGGTTAAAAAGTGAGAGCTAGATTCAGGGGTTGCATCCCAAACGGCTCCCTATTCCATATACAGTGCCCTCGGAAAGTATTTAGACCCCTTGACTTTTTCTACATATTTTGACGTTACAGCCTTATTCTAAAATTGATTAATTAAAACAATTTCCTGAGCAATCTACACAAAATACCCCATGATGACAAGTCAAGGGATCTGAATACTTTCCAAAGGGAACCCCTTGACTTGTCAGTATTCTCTCCGTGACCTATGACCTAATATCTGTGTTAGAAATTCAAAACAACAGAGCTGTAGATGAAAACTATAAGAGTTTCAGCAACATTGTTTTAATAGGTAATTGTGTGAATAGATATAATTGAAGGTTCCTAAGAGTGCTATTAATGCAGTAATGGGTGGAATGGCCGTGAGCCAATGAAATGTATGTTTCATCACTTCTTATATAAGTTATATTTAATTTATTATTGTCTTCAAATTATAAGTCACACTTGTACCTGTTCCTGAGGATTCTATAAATCAAAATCAATATAGAGCAGAGTTCTGTACTGCACTGCACTGTATTGTACTGTACTGTATTGTACTGCACTGTATGGTACTGTACTGTATTGTACTGCACTGTATGGTACTGTACTGTATTGTACTGCACTGTATGGTACTGCATTCTATTGTATTGCACTCTATTATACTGTACTGTACTGCACTGTACAGCACTGTCCTATCCTGTACTGCACAGTCCTGTACTGCACTGCACTGTACTGCACTGTACTGCCCTGTATTGTACTGTACTGTATTGTACTGTACTGTATTTAAGTGATAATTCCCGAGAAGCCGCTGTTTGGAGGATATATTGGCAAGGGTGTTGTTAGGCCTGAGAGGAAGTCGAGGGCCGGCAAACCGTGCCAATATATCCTCCAAACATCAGATTCGAGGGCATTATCACTTTTATTCAACAGGTTACCAACATATTAAATGAATGATATTGACATATTTCCATTTAAAACGTTATTTTGATTCATTTATTCATACTATTTTATCATTCCACAATATTTTGTCCCGACATAAATCTAGGGTTGCTACCCAGTTCGTTCGTTCTATCGGTTTTTTTGCTAGAGACGCGACCCAGTCATTCAGTCTTTTTGTTCTGTATCTATGGACGCAACCCAGTCGTTCATTCTAAATGTTCCATTGCCATACTGGCTGGCAATGTTCTTATCCCTTGCTTGCTAGCTAGCCAACTACGGCTAACTTGCAGCCAGAATAACAACAGAGACATTTATTTGGATACATCCATGACAGTGAGCTAATGAGGCACGATTTCACCTGGCATAGAAAATGTTCTCACTCGTCAGGACACTGTTGTTCAGAGGAGCTAGCCAACAACACAGCTAACAACACAGCTAACACAATCACTTCAAACTGAAGCTGGAAAGATGGCAAATTACTGTATGGTACTACACTGTATTGTACTACACTTTACTGCACTGTACTGCACTGTATTGTACTGCACTGCACAGTATTGGATTGTACTGTACTGCACTGCATTGTACTGCACTGTATTGTACTGCACTGTACTGTGCTGCACTGTATTGTACTGGATTGTACTGCACTGCACTGGATTGTGCTGCACTGTACTGTATTGTATTGTACTGTACTGCACTGCATTGTATAGGACCATACTGCACTGCAAAGTATTATATTGTATTGTACTGTACTGCACTGCACTGCACTGCACTGCACTGCACTGCACTGTATTGTACTGTACTGCACTGCATTGTATAGGACCATACTGCACTGCAAAGTATTATATTGTATTGTACTGTACTGCACTGCACTGCACTGCACTGTATTGTACTGTATTGTACAACTACATGCCCAGTATATAATAACACATGCTACTGCATTTGTGCTGCTATCATTAAACATCATAATGGTTCTAAGCAAATGCAGACCGACACATTCCACTCACTTGACTGTGAGTGTATGTTAGACTGTGGATGCTTGTGTGTGTGTGTGTGTGTGTGTGTGTGTGTGTGTGTGTGTGTGTGTGTGTGTGTGTGTGTGTGTGTGTGTGTGTGTGTGTGTGTGTGTGTTTGTGTGTGTGTGTGTGTGTGTGTGTGCATGTGTGTGTGAGTGCATGTGTGTGTGTGTGAGTGCATGTGTGTGTCTTAGACTTTTGAAGTCTGAGATGTTTCTGCAATAATCAGTACAACCCCCATATTTTCCATATCATGTTTTTCTTGTTGTTAGGAAGAATATTAGCCAACAATGAAGGCTTTGGAGATGCCATGCTGTAAGATGTATATATTTTTAAATCAAATCAAATCAAATATGTGAACAGTGTGTGTGTGTGTGTGTGTGTGTGTGTGTGTGTGTGTGTGTGTGTGTGTGTGTGTGTGTGCAGGTACTTTGTACTGTTTGACTGCCACATCCAACATCTTACAATTTCCCTCAACGTGATCAAGACTAAGGAGATGCTTGTGGACTACAGGAAAAGGAGGACCGAGCACGCCCCCTTTCTCATCGGGGGCTGTAGTGGAGCAGGTTGAGAGCTTCAAGTTCCTTGGTGTAGATGTAACAGGTGTAAAATATACTTGATGTATTTCACCGAAAATGTATTATTTTAAGGTTATTTTAAGATGTATTAAATTACTTTCAATAGTGAATTATTTTATTGTATTTATTTTCTAAATTGTGTTAATGCTGTGATGTCATCAACGGGAGTCTCAGTTTGCTCAGCGCGTGATGAGGAGAGGTATGTGTTATGTATGCTCCGGTCTTTTGAATGCACATGTTTGCAACTGTTCACAAATTCACAAGAAAAGACAAGCAAAAGTTATATGGTCACTGATTTAGTGTTGCATTACTGTTTATAGGAATATATATTCATGTGAATGGGGATGATGTTCGAGTGCAACTTTGCAAGGCTAGCTCAACTATCGTTAGCTTTGTGGCGGGAGAGGGTCTCTCAGGTGCAGGCATCGTGAGTTTTTAAATTATTTTCTCATGGGTTTTCTGCACTGTCTTGTCTTTTATCAGGTAAATATACTTGTATGGGGTCTAGACTGCAGCAGTAACTTTTGCCTTGTTTTTGTATCCATTCCATGCAGTCATTAAAAGAGAGACAACCGGCTAAATTGTGTCCAGAGCCTTATCTTCCACCTTACCAGAACACAATGCAGAAAGGTACCTGTGCAGAATCGGATACATACACATCACCAACAAACTAACATGGTCCAAACACACCAAGACAGTCATGAAGAGGGCACGACAAAACCTATTCCCACTTAGGAGACTGAAAAGATTTGGCATGGGTCCTCAGATCCTCAAAAAGTTCTACATATTCTGACTACTTGCATCACCGCCTGGTATGGCAACTGCTTGGCCTTCAACCGCAAGGCACGACAGAGAGTAGTGCGTACGGCCCAGTACATCACTGGGGCCAAGCTTCCTGCCATCCAGGACCTCTATACCAGGCTGTGTCAGAGGAAGGCCCTAAAAATTGTCTAAGACTCCAGCCACCCTAGTCATAGACTGTTCTGTCTGCTACCACATGGCAAGCGGTACCGGAGCGCCAAGTCCAGGTCCAAGAAGCTTCTAAACAGCTTCTATCCCCAAGCCATAAGACTCCTGAACAGCTAATCAAATGGCTACCCAGACTATTTGCATTCCCCCACACCTCTTTTACACTGCTGCTACTCTCTGTTTATTATCATAGTCCCATAATGCATAGTCCCTTTAATAGCTCTACCTACATGTACATATTACATCAATTACCTCGACACCGGTACCCCACATTCACTCTGTATGGGTACCCCCTGTATATAGCCTCGCTATTGTTATTTTACTGCTGCTCTTTAATTATTTTTTTTCTTATTTTTTACTTATCTATATTTTTTATTTAATATATATGATTTAAATATCTATATATTTTTTCTCTTTTTACTTAGTAGGTATTTTTCTTAACTGCATTGTTGGTTAAGGGCTCATAAGTAAGCATTGAACTAAGGTATTGTAACGGCTGTCGACGTCATTCTCCTCCTCAGACGAGGAGGAGCATGGATCGGACCAACACGCAGCGAGGTATGTAGACATGATGATTTTAATAATAATAACGAAGACGAAAATACACTTGAACAAACTACAAAACAACAAACGACATTAAACAGACCTGAACATGAGAACTTACATAACACGAAGAAAGCACGACAGGAACAGACTAAACAAACGAAACAGTCCCATGTGGTGACGAACACAAACACGGAAGACAATCACCCGCAAACAAACAGTGAGAACAGCCTACCTTAATATGGTTCTCAATCAGAGGAAACGTCAAACACCTGCCTCTAATTGAGAACCATATCAGGCAACACATTTAACCCAACATAGAAACACATAACATAGAATGCCCACCCCAACTCACGCCCTGACCAACTCAACACATACAAAAACAATGGAAAACAGGTCAGGAACGTGACAGAACCCCCCCCCCCCCCTCAAGGTGCGAACTCCGGGCGCACAACCAAAGTCTAGGGGAGGGTCTGGGTGGGCATCTGTCCACGGTGGCGGCTCCGGCTCCGGACGTGGTCCCCACCCCACCATAGTCAATCCCCGCTTTCGTAGCCTCCTCCCAATGGCGGCACCGGACTAAGGGGCAACACCGGAATGAGGGGCAACACCGGAATGAGGGGCAGCTCTGGACTGAGGGGCAGCTCCGGACTGAGTGGCGGATCCTGGCTGGCTGGCTCTGGCGGATCCTGGCTGGCTGGCTCTGGCGGATCCTGGCTGGCTGGCTCTGGCGGATCCTGGCTGGCTGGCTCTGGCGGATCCTGGCTGGCTGGCTCTGGCGGATCCTGGCTGGCTGGCTCTGGCTGCTCATGGCTGGCTGGCGGCTCTGGCTGCTCATGGCTGGCTGGCGGCTCATGGCTGGCTGGCGGCTCATGGCTGGCTGGCGGCTCTTGCTGCTCATGGCTTGCTGGCGGTTCTTGCTGCTCATGGCTGGCTGGCGGCTCTTGCTGCTCATGGCTGGCTGGCGGCTCTTGCTGCTCATGGCTGGCTGGCGGCTCTTGCTGCTCATGGCTGGCTGGCGGCTCTTGCTGCTCATGGCTGGCTGGCGGCTCTTGCTGCTCATGGCTGGCTGGCGGCTCTGGCTGCTCCTGTCTGGCGGACGGCTCTAGCGGCTCCTGTCTGGCGGACGGCTCTAGAGTCTCCTGTCTGGCGGACGGCTCTAGCGGCTCCTGTCTGGCGGACGGCTCTAGCGGTTCCTGTCTGGCAGACGGCTCTGAAGGCTCATGACAGACGGGCGGCTTTGAAGGCTCAGTACAGACGGGCGGCTTTGAAGGCTCAGTACAGACGGTCAGTTCATGCGGCGCTTGGCAGACGGACAGTTCAGACGACGTTGGGCAGACGGGCAGTTCAGGTGCCGTTGGGCAGACGGGCATTTCAGGCGCCGTTGGGCAGACGGGCAGTTCAGGCGCCGCTGGGCAGACGGCAGACTCTGGCCGGCTGAGACGCACTGTAGGCCTGGTGCGTGGTGCCGGAACTGGAGGTACCGGGCTAAGGACACGCACCTTCAGGCTAGTGCAGGGAGCAGCAACAGGACGCACAGGACTCTGGAGGCGCACAGGAGGCTTGGTGCGTGGTGTAGGCACTGGTGGTAATGGGCTGGAGACACGCACCACAGGGCTAGTGCGTGGAGGAGGAACAGGGCTCTGGAGACGCACAGGAAGCCTGGTGCGTGGTGTAAGCACTGGTGGTACTGGGCTGGGGCGGGGAGGTGGCGTCGGATTTACCGGACCATGCAGGCGTACTGGCTCCCTTGAGCACTGAGCCTGCCCAACCTTACCTGGTTGTATGCTCCCCGTAGCCCGACCAGTGCGGGGAGGTGGAATAACCCGCACTGGGCTATGTAGGCGAACCGGGGACACCATGCGTAAGGCTGGTGCCATGTATGCCGGCCCGAGGAGACGCACTGGTGGCCAGATGCGTTGGGCCGGCTTCATGACATCCGGCTCAATACTCAATCTAGCCCTGCCAGTGCGGGGAGGTGGAATAACCCGCACCGGGCTAAGCACACGTGCAGGAGACACCGTGCGCTCTACCGCATAACACGGTGTCTGCCCGTACTCTCGCTCTCCACGGTAAGATCGGGAAGTTGGCGCAGGTCTCCTACCTGACTTCGCCACACTACCCTTTATCCCCCCCCCCCCCCCCCCCCAAGAAATTTTTGGGCTTGACTAACAGGCTTCCTACCGTGTCGTCGTGCTGCCTCCATTCGCCGGTATCCCTCCTCACACTGTGCCAGAGAATCCCAGGCGGGCTCCGGCACTCTCCTTGGGTCGATCGCCCACCTGTCAATCTCCTCCCACATAGTGTAGCCCAGATCCTCTCCTGCTTCCGTGCTGCCTCCTCATACCGCCGCCTCTCGGCTTTAGCTGCCTCCAGCTCTTCACGAGGGCGGCGATATTCTCCAGGTTGAGCCCATGGACCTTTACCGTCCAGTATTTCCTCCCATGTCCAGAAATCCTGCGATCGCTGCTGTTGCTTTCCACGCTGCTTGGTCCTTGTTTGGTGGGTGATTCTGAGAACAGCCTACCTTAATATGGTTCTCAATCAGAGGAAACGTCAAACACCTGCCTCTAATTGAGAACCATATCAGGCAACACATTTAATCCAACATAGAAACACATAACATAGAATGCCCACCCCAACTCACGCCCTGACCAACTCAACACATACAAAAACAATGGAAAACAGGTCAGGAACGTGACAGGTATTCAGCGCATGTGACAAATACGATTAGATTTTATGTCTGGCATAGTTTTTGAACTAAATAAACTGTACGTTTAATTTCAGAGGTTTTCAACAAGTTTCTTTAAAAACTAAAGAAACTATAACATTTACCTTTTTGTTCCACTGTAGATTAAAGGAACATTTTGTTATTCATAATTTAAATGGTTTGTCAATGTCTTTATATCAGTTGAATTTAGACTACTACTAGAACAAAATTAAACCAAGCTTTTTATCACCTTTCATGATTTGCTCCTGCTCTCTTTACTGTCATACCAGTACATACATATGATCTTAATTTGAGACAGTTTGCAACTGCAGGAAAAATACCCTACAGCAACAGGAACTGTGAATTATTATGTGGATTATAATGGACATTTTTGTAGGAGTTGATACATTTTTCGTTAGGGTAAATCAAGTCTGAAATTTCAAATTGGAGCCTTTTTAAATGCCAAATACACTACATGTTTGCATTTCCTGCTGTGAAGGAAAATTCTCAGCAACAAAAGTGATCAAATTAAGATCCTACAGCTGTAGCATTTTATTGGCAAAGAAAACAACCTAACATACCTTTCTATCTGTAGAATCTGTATTTCTATTGTGCAGAGAAGCGTCTAGATGTGAAGACAAATGCCTTGGATCAAAATGCACCAGGAGCATCTAAATGACTCGGCTTGATCTCTTAATGTAAAATCTGTCAGGCTTAATTGGTTTCCCAGTGGATTAAAACATAAAACTACAGGGAGGAAGTTGTTCCCAGTCCATCTCTATCTGTGCTATGTGAAGCAACGCTGCTTTATGATGAGAATATACAGGTTACAGCCCAACCTCAATACACAAAGCTGTGTTCAACTCCGCCTGTAGAGACACACAGGAAGGCGGGTAGGCAGGCAGACACACACACACCCACTCACTCTCACCCCCCCCCCCCCCCCCCACTCCCACACACACTTTACGTACAACCATGATGGCCCTCTGCCCATGGCTCCTTCCATTCCAGATTACAGAAACAAATACCCCGGGCAGGCAGGCAGCAGTGTGTTTGTTTTGTGGAGCTATCAGCCACAGGACAGATGTGCTCCCCACTGTCAGCCCTGGCATCGGCCTCACTGAGCCACTTGCAAGCACCGTCCCTGTGTGTGTGGGTGCAGTGGGCAGCTCTATGCTATTCTGTTCTACTCTGCATATTTGCTCCGGAGTGCAGCAGAAAATAATGCTGGCCAAAACGATCTGGAACCAGAACCCCTCTTGGCATTCAGTGTCTCACCTTCCCTGAAGAGTTCCTTTGTGGACAAATGCGGCATGTCCACACACACACACACACACACACACACACACACACGCGCGTGCCCACACACAAACACACATTGACATCCCTGTTCATACAGTATGTGTTGTGTTGGTTAATGAACACCCCTGGGACTGGGATCTTGTACTTAGCTGTTGAGGAAGGGATGTTAAGGATGTGATTTATAGCATCCTATTCCCTATATAGTGCACTACTTTTGACATGTGCCCTGGTCAAAAGTAGTGCACTATACAGTATAGGGAATAGGATGCCACTTCAGACGCAACCATTGAGAGGATGGGAGTCTACCAGGCGTCAAAGATGTCTTGGACCTACAGTAATGATCTCATGTTTGGTTGTTCTTGTGCGCTCTGGTGACCATGCACTTACATAATGTAACCGTAAATTCAATAGCATAGCATGAGCCTATCCCTTGTCAAGCATTGTCGATGTCAATACAGACAGTCCTCTTTGTTCTGTTACAATTTTATTTTATTTTATTTTTATTTTACCGTTATTTTACCAGGTAAGTTGACTGAGAACACGTTCTCATTTGCAGCAACGACCTGGGGAATAGTTACAGGGGAGAGGAGGGGGATGAATGAGCCAATTGTAAACTGGGGATTATTAGGTGGCCACAATAACTCCTCACCCTCCAAGAAGCCGCTTTTGATTGAAACCTCCAAAACACTGACAACATGACAAAAAACGAATATTTTCATGGTATAATACAAGTCAAATGTTTTTTTGCCCACATTTCCCCCTGGCGTTCTCCTGTCCTGTTTGTTGGTCTGTGTTTCTGTGTAGCTTTCATTATTTAATGATTGTTTGCTCATATACTTCCTATGCAATGAATATTCATGACTTTGACATTTTGTATCTAAAAGTCTTGTGGACAAATAAATATTAGAACTATTAGAATATCAGAACTATTAGAACTATTAGAATATTAGAACAATTAGAACTATTAGAATATTAGAACTAGTAGAATATTATAACTATTAGAATATTATAACTATTGAATATTAAAACTACTAGACATATTAAAACTATTAGAACGATTAGAATATTAAAACTATTAGAACTATTAGAATATTAAAACTATTACAACTATTAGAATACTGAAACTATTGGAACATTTTGAACTATTAGAACTATTAGAATTATTAGAACTATTATTAGAACTATTACAACTATTATAAATATTAGGAATATTAGAACTATTAAGACTATTAGAACTATTAGAATTATTGGGACTATTAGGACTATTAGAACTATTAGGACTATTAGGACTATTGGAACTATTGGAACTATTAGAATATTAGGACTATTTGATGTATTAGGACTATTGGAACTATTAGGAATATTAGAACTATTAGGACTCTTAGAACTATTACAACTACTCAGAATATTAGAGATATCAGAACTATTAGGATTAATATAACTATTAGTGTCACGATCGTGTGGGGGATTTACGGACCAAAATGCAGCAGTTGGAAAATAAGCCATCTTCTTTATTAACACCACGAAGATGAACACGACACAAAACTCTATACAAACTAACAAAACAACAAAACGACCGTGAAGCTACAAACGTTGTGCACATACATACAGGCTACAAACGTTCTACATAGACAATTACCCACAACCAATGAGAGCCTATGGCTACCCTAAATAAGGCTCCCAATCAGAGACAACCGAAATCAGCTGTCTCTAATTGGGAACTCATTCAGGTAACCATAGACTCTCCTAGACAACTAAACATACATAGACAACACTAGAAACATGTACTCCACACAAACCCATATACTATACACAACCCCTTTACCATAAACAACACCCAAAACCAACAAAACATAAACATTCCCCATATCACACCCTGACCTAACTAAAATAATAAAGAAAACAAAGAATAATAAGGCCAGGGCGTGACATAACCCCCCCCTTGAGGCGCGAACTCCGGGCGCACCATACACAGTCTAGGGGAGGGTCTGGGTGGGCTCCCCTCCACGGTGGCGGCTCCGGCTCTGGTCGTAGTCCCCACGTCACCACAGTACCTAACCACCTCCTAGGCTTCCTCCAAACGACCCCCCTCCACATTAACCCCATTGCATTAAAGGGGAGTTCCGGACTAAGGGACAGCTCCGGACTAAGGACCAGTACCAGGGTAAGGGGCAGTACCAGGGTCAGGGGCAGTACCAGGATAAGGGGCCCTACCAGGGTAAGGGGCCCTACCAGGGTAAGGGGCAGCACCAGGGTAAGGGGCAGCACCAGGGTAAGGGGCAGCACCAGGGTAAGGGGCAGCTCCAGGGTAAGGGGCAGCTCCGGACTGAGGAATGGCAGCTCCGGACTGAGGGACTGCAGCTCCGGACTGAGGGACTGCAGCTCCGGACTGAGGGACGGCCCATGGCTGGCTGACAGATCTGGCTGCTCATGGCTGGCTAACGGATCTGGCTGCTCATGGCTGGCTAACTGATCTGGCTGCTCATGGCTGGCTGACGGATCTGGCTGCTCATGGCTGGCTGACGGATCTGGCTGCTCATGGCTGGCTGACGGATCTGGCTGCTCATGGCTGGCTGACGGATCTGGCTGCTCATGGCTGGCTGACGGATCTGGCTGCTCATGGCTAGCTGACGGATCTGGCTGCTCATGGCTAGCTGACGGATCTGGCTGCTCATGGCTAGCTGACGGATCTGGCTGCTCATGGCTAGCTGACGGATCTGGCTGCTCATGGCTAGCTGACGGATCTGGCTGCTCATGGCTAGCTGACGGATCTGGCTGCTCATGGCTAGCTGACGGATCTGGCTGCTCATGGCTAGCTGACGGATCTGGCTGCTCATGGCTAGCTGACGGATCTGGCTGCTCATGGCTAGCTGACGGATCTGGCTGCTCATGGCTAGCTGACGGATCTGGCTGCTCATGGCTAGCTGACGGATCTGGCTGCTCATGGCTGGCTGACGGATCTGGCTGCTCATGGCTGGCTGACGGATCTGGCTGCTCATGGCTGGCTGACGGATCTGGCTGCTCATGGCTGGCTGACGGATCTGGCTGCTCATGGCTGGCTGACGGATCTGGCTGCTCATGGCTGGCTGACGGATCTGGCTGCTCATGGCTGGCTGACGGATCTGGCTGCTCATGGCTGGCTGACGGATCTGGCTGCTCATGGCTGGCTGGCGGATCTGGCTGCTCATGGCTGGTTGGCGGCTCTGGCAGATCCTGTCTGGTTGGCGGCTCTGGCAGATCCTGTCTGGTTGGCGGCTCTGGCAGATCCTGTCTGGTTGGCGGCTCTGGCAGATCCTGTCTGGTTGGCGGCTCTGGCAGATCCTGTCTGACGGACGGCTCTAGCGGCTCCTGTCTGGCTGGCGGCTCTAGCGGCTCCTGTCTGGCGGACGGCTCAGTGGGCTCATGGCAGACGGGCGGCTTTGCAGGCTCATGGCAGACGGGCGGCTTTGCAGGCTCATTGCAGACGGATGGCTCAGATGGCGCTGGGGAGACGGATGGCTCAGATGGCGCTGGGGAGACGGATGGCTCAGATGGCGCTGGGGAGACGGGCAGTTCAGTCATTGCTGTGCAGACGGCAGACTCCTGCCGGCTGAGGCGCACTGTAGGCCTGGTGCGTGGTGCCGGGACTGGTGGCACCGGGCTGGGGACACGCATCTCAGGGCTAGTGCGGGGAGCAGCAACAGGACGCACAGGACTCTGGGGACACACAGGAGGCTTGGTGCGTGGTTTAGACACTGGTGGTAAAGGGCTGGAGACACGCACCATATAGCTAGTGCGTGGAGGAGGCACTGGTGGTACTGGGTTGGGGCGGGGAGGTGGCGCCGGAAATACCGGACCGTGCAGGCGTACTGGCTCCCTTGAACGCCGAGCCTGCCCAACCTTACCTGGTTCTATGCTCCCCGTCGCCTGACCAGTGCGGGGAGGTGGAATAACCCGCACCGGCCTATGTAGGCGAACCGGGGACACCATGCGTAAGGCTGGTGCCATGTACGCCGGCCCGAGGAGACGCACTGGTGACCAGATACGTTGGGCCGGCTTAATGACATACGGCTCAACGCTCAGTCTAGCCCGGCCGATACGTGGAGCTGAAATGTACCGAACCGGGCTATGCACACGTACAGGAGACACCGTGCGCTCTACTGCGTAACACGGTGTCTGCCCGTACTCCCGCTCTCCACGGTAAGTACAGGGAGTAGGCGCAGGTTTCCTACCTGACTTCGCCACACTCCCTTTAAGGCCCCCCCCAAGAAATTTTTGGGTTGTACTCACGGGCTTTTCAGCCTTGTCTCCGTGCTGCCTCCTCATATCGCCTCCTCTCGGCTTTCGCTGCCTCCAGCTCTTCACGAGAGAGGCGATATTCTCCAGGTTGAGCCCAAGGTCCATCTTCTTCCAATTCGTCCTCCCATCTCCAGAGATCCTGTGTAGGTAGGTCCTGTTGCCGCCTTCCATGCCGCTTGGTCCTATGGTGGGTAATTCTGTCACGATCGTGTGGGGGATTTACGGACCAAAATGCAGCAGTTGGAAAATAAGCCATCTTCTTTATTAACACCACGAAGATGAACACGACACAAAACTCTATACAAACTAACAAAACAACAAAACGACCGTGAAGCTACAAACGTTGTGCACATACATACAGGCTACAAACGTTCTACATAGACAATTACCCACAACCAATGAGAGCCTATGGCTACCCTAAATAAGGCTCCCAATCAGAGACAACCGAAATCAGCTGTCTCTAATTGGGAACTCATTCAGGTAACCATAGACTCTCCTAGACAACTAAACATACATAGACAACACTAGAAACATGTACTCCACACAAACCCATATACTATACACAACCCCTTTACCATAAACAACACCCAAAACCAACAAAACATAAACATTCCCCATATCACACCCTGACCTAACTAAAATAATAAAGAAAACAAAGAATAATAAGGCCAGGGCGTGACAATTAGAACTATTACAACTATTACAACTAATAGAATATTACAACTATTAGGACTATTACAACTATTACACCTTTTAGGATTATTATAACTATTAGTACTATTAGAACTATTAGTACTATTAGAACTATAAGGACTATTACAACTACTACTACTATTGGGACTATTACATTTTTTAAACTATTAGGACTATTAGAACTGTTACAGCTATAAGGAATATTAGAACTATTAGGACTATTAGAACTGTTACAGCTATCAGGAATATTATAACTATTAGGACTATTAGAACTGTTACAGCTATCAGGAATATTATAACTATTAGGACTATTAGAACTGTTACAGCTATTAGGAATATTAGAACTATTAGGACCATTAGAACTGTTACAGCAATCAGGAATATTATAACTATTAGGACTATTAGAACTGTTACAGCTATTAGGAATATTATAACTATTAGAACTATTAGAACTGTTACAGCTATAAGGAATATTATAACTATTAGGACTATTAGAACTATTACAGCTATTAGGAATATTAGAACTGTTAGGACTATTAGAACTGTTACAGCTATTAGGAATATTAGAACTATTAGGACTATTAGAACTGTTACAGCTATCAGGAATATTAGAACTGTTAGGACTATTAGAACTGTTACAGCTATTAGGAATATTAGAACTTTTAGGACTATTAGAACTGTTACAGCTATTAGGAATATTAGAACTATTAGGACTATTAGAACTGTTACAGCTATTAGGAATATTAGAACTATTAGGACTATTAGAACTGTTACAGCTATCAGGAATATTCTAACCTTTAGGACTATTAGAACTGTTACAGCTATCAGGAATATTATAACTATTAGGACTATTAGAACTGTTACAGCTATTAGGAATATTAGAACTATTAGGACTATTAGAACTGTTACAGCTATCAGGACTATTATAACTATTAGGACTATTAGGACTGTTACAGCTATCAGGAATATTATAACTATTAGGACTATTAGAACTGTTACAGCTATTAGGAATATTAGAACTATTAGGACTATTAGAACTGTTACAGCTATAAGGAATATTATAACTAATAGGACTATTAGAACTATTACAACCACTAGGAATATTATAACTATTAGGACTATTAGAACTGTTACAGCTATCAGGAATATTATAACTATTAGGACTATTAGAACTGTTACAGCTATCAGGAATATTATAACTATTAGGACTATTAGAACTGTTACAGCTATCAGGAATATTATAACTATTAGGACTATTAGAACTGTTACAGCTATCAGGAATATTATAACTATTAGGACTATTAGGACTGTTACAGCTATCAGGAATATTATAACTATTAGGACTATTAGAACTGTTACAGCTATTAGGAATATTAGAACTATTAGGACTATTAGAACTGTTACAGCTATTAGGAATATTAGAACTATTAGGACTATTAGAACTGTTACAGCTATCAGGAATATTCTAACCTTTAGGACTATTAGAACTGTTACAGCTATCAGGAATATTATAACTATTAGGACTATTAGAACTGTTACAGCTATTAGGAATATTAGAACTATTAGGACTATTAGAACTGTTACAGCTATCAGGACTATTATAACTATTAGGACTATTAGGACTGTTACAGCTATCAGGAATATTATAACTATTAGGACTATTAGAACTGTTACAGCTATTAGGAATATTAGAACTATTAGGACTATTAGAACTGTTACAGCTATAAGGAATATTATAACTAATAGGACTATTAGAACTATTACAACCACTAGGAATATTATAACTATTAGGACTATTAGAACTGTTACAGCTATCAGGAATATTATAACTATTAGGACTATTAGAACTGTTACAGCTATCAGGAATATTATAACTATTAGGACTATTAGAACTGTTACAGCTATCAGGAATATTATAACTATTAGGACTATTAGAACTGTTACAGCTATCAGGAATATTATAACTATTAGGACTATTAGGACTGTTACAGCTATCAGGAATATTATAACTATTAGGACTATTAGAACTGTTACAGCTATTAGGAATATTAGAACTATTAGGACTATTAGAACTGTTACAGCTATTAGGAATATTATAACTAATAGGACTATTAGAACTGTTACAGCTATCAGGAATATTATAACTATTAGGACTATTAGAACTGTTACAGCTATTAGGAATATTATAACTATTAGAACTATTAGAACTGTTACAGCTATTAGGAATATTAGAACTATTAGGACTATTAGAACTGTTACAGCTATCAGGACTATTAGAACTGTTACAGCTATCAGGAATATTATAACAATTAGGACTATTAGAACAGTTACAGCTATCAGGAATATTAGAACTATTAGGACTATTAGAACTGTTACAACTATCAGGAATATTAGAACTATTAGGACTATTAGAACTGTTACAACTATCAGGAATATTATAACAATTAGGACTATTAGAACAGTTACAGCTATCAGGAATATTATAACTATTAGGACTATTAGAACTGTTACAGCTATCAGGAATATTATAACTATTAGGAATATTAGAACTGTTACAACTATCATGAATATTATAACTATTAGGACTATTAGGACTGTTACAGCTATTAGGAATAATATAACTATTAGGACTATTAGAACTATTACAACCACTAGGAATATTATAACTATTAGGACTATTAGGACTGTTACAGCTATTAGGAATATTAGAACTATTAGGACTATTAGAACTATTACAACCACTAGGAATATTATAACTATTAGGACTGTTACAGCTATTAGGAATATTAGAACTATTAGGACTATTAGAACTATTACAACCACTAGGAATATTATAACTATTAGGACTATTAGGACTGTTACAGCTATCAGGAATATTAGAACTATTAGGACTATTAGAACTATTACAACCACTAGGAATATTATAACTATTAGGACTGTTACAGCTATTAGGAATATTAGAACTATTAGGACTATTAGAACTATTACAACCATTATTAATATTAGAACTATTAGGACTATTAGGACTGTTACAGCTATTAGGAATATTAGAACTATTAGGACTATTAGAACTATTACAACCACTAGGAATATTATAACTATTAGGACTATTAGAACTGTTACAGCTATCAGGAATATTATAACTATTAGGACTATTAGAACTGTTACAGCTATTAGGAATATTAGAACTATTAGGACTATTAGAACTATTACTACCACTAGGAATATTATAACTATTAGAACTGCTACAGCTATCAGGAATATTATAACTATTAGGACTATTAGAACTGTTACAGCTATCAGGAATATTATAACTATTAGGAATATTAGTACTATTAGAAGTATTAGAACAATTCGAACTGTTGGGACTGTTACATGTATTATGCATATTAGAACTATTAGGACTATTACATCTATTAGAAATGTTAGAACTGTTAGGACTATTAGAATTATTAGGAATATTAGAACTATCAGGACTATTAGAACTATTTGGACTATTAGAACTACTAGGAATATTAGAACTACTAGTATTATTAGAACTATAACTGTTAGGAATATTACAACTATTAGAGGTATGAGAAGTGTTGGAAGAATTAGAAGTATTGGGAGTATTGGAACTATTAGAAGTATTAGAACTGTTAGAACTGTTAAAGGTATTAGGAGTATTGAAATTACTGGAACTGTTGGAAGCATTGGAACTATTAGAAATATTTGTAACGGGTGTCGTAATCCTCTTCCTCAAACGAGGAGAGGAGAGAAGGATCGAAAGACCAAAATGCAGCGGGTTGTGAATACATAATGAATTTTAATAAACAAGACGAAACTAAACACATGAAGAACACTTGATACTTTACAAAACAACAAAACGAAGTAAACAGACCTGGACACGAACTTACATACAACGTGAAGAACGCACGAACAGGAACAGACTACAAATACCTAACGACAATGAAACAGTGCCGTATGGTGCGCACATACACTGACACGGAAGACAATCACCCACAAACAAACAGTGAGAACACCCTACCTTAATATGACTCTCAATTAGAGGAAAACGCAAAACACCTGCCTCTAATTAAGAGCCATACCAGGCAACCCAAAACCAACATAGAAACAGAAAACATAGACTGCCCACCCAAAACTCACGCCCTGACCATCACACACATACAAAACAACAGAAAACAGGTCAGGAACGTGACAATATTAGAAGTATTAGACGTATTAGAAGTATTGGAAGTATTGGAACTTATTGTAACTGTTACAACTGTTAGAACTATGAGAAGTATGAGAAGTATTGGAACTATTGGAACTATTAGAAGTATTAGAAGTATTGGAAGTATTGGAAATATTGGAACTAAATCAAATCAAATCAAGTTTATTTTATATAGCCCTTCGTACATCAGCTAATATCTCGAAGTGCTGTACAGAAACCCAGCCTAAAACCCCAAACAGCAAGCAATGCAGGTGTAGAAGCACGGTGGCTAGGAAAAACTCCCTAGAAAGGCCAAAACCTAGGAAGAAACCTAGAGAGGAACCAGGCTGTGAGGGGTGGCCAGTCCTCTTCTGGCTGTGCCGGGTGGAGATTATAACAGAACATGGCCAAGATTTTCAAACTATTATAACTATTAGAAGTATGAGAAGTATGAGACGTATTAGAAGTATTGGAAGTATTGGAACTATTAGAACTATTAGAACTACTACAAGTATCAGAACTACTAGAAGTATTAAATGTATTGGAATTATTGGAACTATTGGAACTGTTAGAAATATTAGAAATATTAGAACTATTAGAACTATTAGAACTGATTGGAACATTAGAACTATTTGAACTATTTGAACTATTTGAACTATTAGAA
Organism: Salvelinus fontinalis; assembly: GCF_029448725.1. Classification (NCBI taxonomy): domain Eukaryota; kingdom Metazoa; phylum Chordata; class Actinopteri; order Salmoniformes; family Salmonidae; genus Salvelinus; species Salvelinus fontinalis. Next base: position 33,722,111 of record NC_074692.1, read on the forward strand.
TATTAGGACTATCAGAACAATTGGAACTATTGGAACTATTAGAACTATTGACATTTTTGGAACTATTAGAACTATTGGAACTATTGGGACTATTAGAACTATTGGGACTATTAGAACTATTTGAACTATTAGAATATTGGGACTATCACATCTATTGGAACTATTGGAACTATTAGAACTATTGGAACTATTGGAACTATTAGAATATTGGGACTATCACATCTATTGGAACTATTGGAACTATTAGAAGTATTGGAACTATTGGAACTATTAGAATATTGGGACTATCACATCTATTGGAACTATTGGAACTATTAGAACTATTGAAACTATTGGAACTATTAGAACTATTGGGACTATTAGAACTATTTGAACTATTAGAATATTGGGACTATCACATCTATTGGAACTATTGGAACTATTAGAACTATTGGAACTATTGGAGCTATTAGAATATTAGGACTATCAAAACTATTGGAACTGTTAGAAGTATTAGAAGTATTGGAACTATTGGAAGTGTTACAAGTATTAGAACTACTTGAACTACTAGAACTACTAGGACTATTATAAGTATTATAACTATTATAACTATTGGAACAATTGGAGCTTTTGGAACTATTGGACTTTGGACTTTTGGTCTATTGGACTATTGGACTATTAGAACTATTAGAACTATTGGAACATTAGAGCTATTGGAACGTTAGAACTATTGGAACTATTTGGACTGTTAGAACTGTTGGAACTATTAGAACTATTAGAATATTAGGACTATAAGAACAATTAGAACTATACTAACTTTTGGAACTATTATAACTATTAGAACTACTAGACCTATTAGGAATAATATAATTATTGGAAGTATTCTAACTACTAGGACTATTATGAATATTTTAACTATTAGAAGTATTTAAAGTATTAGAAATAATTGTTCTCGTTTCGTTATATTCTCTCTCTCAGACTCAGCTCAATCCAGATTACTAAGACAATGTTTTCTCATGGTAGCAGAGAACCATACCTCTAAACTTGAACCGTACCACTAAACTTGAACCATACCTCTAAACTTTGAACCATAACTATAATCATGAACCATACCTCTAAACTTTAACCATACCGTTGACTTGAACCATACCTCTGACTTGAACCATACCTCTGACTTGAACCATACCTCTAAACTTGAACCATACCTCTAAACTTGAACCATACATTTAAACTTGAACCGTACCTTAATATTTGAACCATACCTCTGACTTGAACCATACCTCTAAATTTGAACCATACCTCTAAACTTGAACCATACCTCTGACATGAACCATACCTCTGACTTGAACCATACCTCTAAACGTTGAACCATACCTCTGACTTGAACCATATCTCTAAACTTGAACCATACCTCTAAACTTGAACCATACCTCTGACTTGAACCATACCTCTGACTTGAACCATACCTCTAAACTTGAACCATACCTCTAAACTTGAACCATACATTTAAACTTGAACCATACCTTAATACTTGAACCATACCCCTGACTTGAACCACACCTCCAAACTTGAACCATACCTCTAAACTTGAACCATACCTCTGACATGAACCATACCTCTTACTTGAACCATGCCTCTAAACTCGAACCATACATTTAAACTTGAACCATACCTCTAAACTTGAACCATACATTTAAACTTGAACCATAGCTCTAAACTTGAACCATACATTTAAACTTGAACCATACCTCTAAACTTGAACCATACCTCTAAACTTGAACCATACCTCTAAACTTGAACCATAACTCTAAACTTGAACCGTACCTTAATATTTGAACCATACCGCTGACTTGAACCATACCTCTAAATTTGAACCATACCTCTAAACTTGAACCATACCTCTGACATGAACCATACCTCTGACTTGAACCATACCTCTAAACGTTGAACCATACCTCTGACTTGAACCATATCTCTAAACTTGAACCATACCTCTAAACTTGAACCATACCTCTGACTTGAACCATACCTCTGACTTGAACCATACCTCTAAACTTGAACCATACCTCTAAACTTGAACCATACATTTAAACTTGAACCATACCTTAATACTTGAACCATATCCCTGACTTGAACCACACCTCCAAACTTGAACCATACCTCTAAACTTGAACCATACCCCTGACATGAACCATACCTCTTACTTGAACCATGCCTCTAAACTCGAACCATACATTTAAACTTGAACCATACCTCTAAACTTGAACCATACATTTAAACTTGAACCATAGCTCTAAACTTGAACCATACCTCTGACATGAACCATATCTCTTACTTGAACCATACCTCTAAACTTGAACCATACCTCTAAACTTGAACCATAACTCTAAACTTGAACCATAACTCTAAACTTGAACCATACATTTAAACTTGAACCATACCTCTAAACTTGAACCATACCTCTAAACTTGAACCATACATTTAAACTTGAACCATACCTCTAAACTTGAACCATACATTTAAACTTGAACCATACCTTAATACTTGAACCATACCCCTATCTTGAACCACACCTCTAAACTTGAACCATACCCCTATCTTGAACCACACCTCTAAACTTGAACCATACCTCTAAACTTGAACCATACCTCTGACATGAACCATACCTCTTACTTGAACCATACCTCTAAACTTGAACCATACCTCTAAACTTGAACCATAGCTCTAAACTTGAACCATACCTCTAAACTTGAACCATAGCTCTAAACTTGAACCATACCTCTGACCTTAAAGGTCACTTAATTCCATGTACTGATCAATGGATGTTCTCCTCGGCATGCAGTGCAAAACACCTACATATTCAACTGATATTTCAATATGTCTCCCCACAAAATGTACAGTTAGTTATGATTGGAAGCTAGCATACTGTAGATTCATGATTGGTAGCTAGTATACTGTAGATTCATGATTGGTAGCTAGCATACTGTAGATTCATGATTGGTAGCTAGTATACTGTAGATTCATGATTGGTAGCTAGCATACTATAGATTCATGATTGGTAGCTAGCATACTGTAGATTCATGATTGGTAGCTAGCATACTGTAGATTGATGATTGGTAGCTAGCATACTGTAGATTCATGATTGGTAGCTAGCATACTGTAGATTCATGATTGGTAGCTAGCATACTGTAGATTCATGATTGGTAGCTAGCATACTGTAGATTCATGATTGGTAGCTAGCATACTGTAGATTCATGATTGGTAGCTAGCATACTGTAGATTCATGATTGGTAGCTAGCATACTGTCGATTCATTGTTCTCTACATGAAACATGAACATTATGAACATGATCTTGCCTGTTCCCCGTCTTGTTTTTTACATTTTTATTAATATTTATCTTTTTCTCTGCATCGTTGGAGAAGGACCCGTAAGTAAGCATTTCACTGTTAGTCTACACCTGTTGTTTACAAAGCATGTGACAAATACAATTATTTGACTTCCCGGAAATTAACCCTTGTACGATGTCAAGGTGAGGCTGTGAGTCTTGAGGCCGAAGGTGTACTAAAATGGCTACTGTAACCATGGAGATGTGTTGTGGGTTTTGAGCTCATCCTGGGCTTTGACATGTTTTTTATTACGTTGTGCTGGACAGAGATGTATGGGACCAGTGAGAGCAGCAGCTTAAGCCATTATTCCCCTGTGCTGGTGCCACCAGATAAACATCTAGTCCTCCTCTATGTGGGATGCTGTGTCCATTGAACCACACACTCTCTGCCAGTACAGTCTCTCTCTCTCTCTCTCTCTCTCTCTCTCTCTCTCTCTCTCTCTCTCTCTCTCTCTCTCTCTCTCTCTCTCTCTCTCTCTCTCTCTCTCTCTCTCTCTCTCTCTCTCTCTCTCTCTCTCTCTCTCTCTCTCTCTCTCTCTCTCTCTCTCTCTCTCTCTCTCTCTCTCTCTCTCTCTCTCTCTCTCTCTCTCTCTCTCTCTCTCAGTGTGTGTTTGTGTGTGTGTGAGAGAGAGCTTAAAAGAGGGAGAGGAGAAAGGGAGAGAGATATTGAGAAGAGAAATGGAGAGAGAGAGCGATTGCATCCACAGAGTGAGGGATGAGAGGGAGGAAAGGGTCCAACGAAGGCCGTCGCTTGATGTTTGTTGTTCCTCCCATGAGAGACAAAATCACACTCAGGCAGGAGGATGGGTAGGCTCCGCACCACTAGAGCCAAGCAGATTAAAACCTTGCAAGACAGCCACGCAGCTTACAGAGGGACAGCTGCACCGGCTTTGATGCAGTCCCTGGGTTGCGTCCCAAATGGCACCCTATTCCAGATCTAGTACACTACTTTTGACCAGATCCCTATGATCCCTGGTCAAAATTCGTGCACTATGTGGGGAATATGGTACCATTTTGGGACTCAGATTCTGTATGGCTCTGCTCTCTGGTCACCGGAGCAGGGCCTGCATAGCTGCCCAGTGTGTGAGCATCGCTCCTTGGCTGCACACCACACTCCCTTGTCTAGGCTGGATGATCCAAGCCAAAGTTCGAAAAGCAGGGCCTAAAATAGTGTATAAGAGATCATACAAAAGACTGCTGTGATTCTTCTGTGGATGATGTAAAAAATATTTGTGACTCGTTTCAGGAAACTAGGCATACAGTATGTCTCACGTCACTACTTCACAGGAGAGCCATTTGAACGTAAACTTAAAAATAAAAAATAAAAAAGTTTTTTTGGGCAGAAATACCTTCTGGAACTTGTTAACTTTCATGTGCTTTCATAACAAACTTGTATGCCATCTGCAAATATGAATACAATTGTTAATTTAGGAGCCTAGTTGGTTTAGCCACGGAAAAAAGACAGCAACCTAGCCATGATTGGCTGAGATAATGAGTGGGCTGCACATGCCGAGAGATGAGTTTGGCTTGGTCTGCCACGTAGCATGTTTCTGTCTATAACATGAGCTGGTCAGTATGTGTAGGTAATCCTGTCTATAACATGAGCTGGTCAGTATGTGTAGGTAATCCTGTCTATAACATGAGCTGGTCAGTATGTGTAGGTAATCCTGTCTATAACATGAGCTGGTCAGTCTGTGTAGGTAATCCTGTCTATAACATGAGCTGGTCAGTATGTGTAGGTAATCCTGTCTATAACATGAGCTGGTCAGTATGTGTAGATAATCCTGTCTATAACATGAGCTGGTCAGTATGTGTAGGTAATCCTGTCTATAACATGAGCTGGTCAGTATGTGTAGGTAATCCTGTCTATAACATGAGCTGGTCAGTATGTATAGGTAATCCTGTCTATAACATGAGCTGGTCAGTATGTGTAGATAATCCTGTCTATAACATGAGCTGGTCAGTATGTATAGGTAATCCTGTCTATAACATGAGCTGGTCAGTCTGTGTAGATAATCCTGTCTATAACATGAGCTGGTCAGTATGTGTAGGTAATCCTGTCTATAACATGAGCTGGTCAGTATGTATAGGTAATCCTGTCTATAACATGAGCTGGTCAGTATGTATAGGTAATCCTGTCTATAACATGAGCTGGTCAGTATGTGTAGGTAATCCTGTCTATAACATGAGCTGGTCAGTATGTGTAGGTAATCCTGTCTATAACATGAGCTGGTCAGTATGTGTAGATAATCCTGTCTATAACATGAGCTGGTCAGTATGTATAGGTAATCCTGTCTATAACATGAGCTGGTCAGTATGTGTAGATAATCCTGTCTATAACATGAGCTGGTCAGTATGTATAGGTAATCCTGTCTATAACATAAACTGGTCAGTATGTGTAGGTAATCCTGTCTATAACATGAGCTGGTCAGTATGTGTAGGTAATCCTGTCTATAACATGAGCTGGTCAGTATGTATAGGTAATCCTGTCTATAACATAAACTGGTCAGTATGTGTAGGTAATCCTGTCTATAACATAAACTGGTCAGTATGTGTAGGTAATCCTGTCTATAACATGAGCTGGTCAGTATGTGTAATAGGTAATCCTGTCTAACTCTGTTTGTTGAAAGATATCATGTAGTAGAACTGCATAAGTGTTGCTCTCCACTTTCTGGAGGACCGAGTTCTGAAATCAGTGGAATTAGAGTATGATAGCTAAGGAGATGGAGAAAATTCTGCCGTTCAATTGCAAATATGTTGACAAAGTCGAACAGAGAACACTTCTTCAAACTAAGGGCAACCATGCATCCGTTACAGAGAGGGTGAAGCATCCATCCATGTATGTAAGCAAGTCTATCTAACTACATTTTCAGATATTACGCATTTCTAATTTTGTCAGAAAGTCATTTTCATTTCAAGTTAAAATGTACTGTTAGCGAGCTGGCTAATGTTAGCTGGCTGGCTTGCTAGCTAACGTTACATGTATGATCTGTGTAGTAATATTATTAGCATCTCAGAGCCATTTGCAATACTATTTACAGCCTAATGTTAGCTAGCTAACATTGCATTTGGTTGATTTGCTACCTACAGATTCATGCAGCGTAATGAGTTGGGATTATAGTTTATTGTTTAGCTAGCTAGCTACAAGTCTAAACAGAAGACTCCATTATACAATAAATAATTTCACTAGAATGTTTATGATTTCACTGCGACAACTGTCGATAGATGCAGAATAACTGAAACATTTACAAACGCTCAACACCCGTTGAATATGGCCGGTGTCAGTAAACGTTGGCAGAAAAGCATAATTAAATTGCTGCCAGCAGCACAGTTGCTGTCACCAACAACGCTCTGGATAACATAATAACAGCATAACCAGCTCTGCTAGGGGCTAATAAAATTATCAGAGTGAGCTGTTCTCTCATTTGTGTCTCGAAGTATCTTGCAAGCTAGCCAACGTTAGCCGGTTAGCTTGGGTGCTTGACTGCTGTTAGGTCAGAATGTTCAAATCAACCCTACTCCTCGGCCACAGCGTCCGGTGTGCGCTCCGAACGCTCAGAGAGTGAAACGCTTTGAATTTACGAATGGTCAATCTAACAACGCTCTTAAGTTTACAAATGCCACACTCTAGCACTCTGGCACAAACACAGCCATAGCCAACCAGCTTTTAGTCTTGACATCTTTGGTTGTTTAATACTTGACCTCACATTGGAATCCTTAAGATATGGGTGGGGCTAAAGCTAAAGAGGGTGCGGATGATCCTGATTCGGTGTAGACAAAGAAGAGCTCTCCCGTATGTGTACCAAATCATTCAAGGGCCATTTTCTCAAAAGTGATTTAGTTTATCAACCTTTAAAGCAGAATTACTTTCCCATTGTTCCTCAACTGCAGTGTATGATATATAATTTTCTAGCTCAGGGTCTCTACTTTTATCCAATGTAAAAAACACAATTTCTAATTTTGCTACATAAGTACGAATCGAGCCGGTCGGTCACATTTGTTGGTCTGATGTGATTAATAACGAGGTTCCAGACGCTGAAATTATGAAATAGCTTCTTCCAATTATTGATAAACATGCACCTGTTAAGAAACTGACTGTTAGAACTGTTAAGGCTCCATGGATTGATGAGGAATTGAAAAACTGTATGGTTGAAAGAGATGGGGCAAAAGGACTGGATAATAAGTCTGGCTGGATATCTGACTGGCTGACTTACTGCAAATTGAGAAATTATGTGACTAAACTCAACAAAAAGAAGAAGAAACTGTATTTTGAAGCCAAGAGCAATGATATAAAGAATGATGGAATAAAACTTTAGAGTACTAAATCATGGGCAGAAAGATACATTCAACTCCACCTTTCATCGAATCAGATGGCTTATTCATCACAAAACCATTTGATGTTGGCAATTATTTTAATGATTACTTCATTGGCAAAGTGGGCAAACTTAGGCAGGAAATGCCAACAACAAACAGTGAGCCATCGTACTCATGTATAAAAACTAATAATGATTGAAAAGCATTGCAAGTTTGAATTTTGTAAAGTTAGTGTGGGGGAGGTGGAAAAATTATTGTTATTGATCAATAACGACAAACCTCCTGGCATTGACAACTTAGATAGAAAGTTACTGAGGATGGTAGCTGACTCAATAGCCACTCATATCTGTCATATCTTTAATCTGAGCCTAGAGGAAAGTCTTTGTCCTCAGGCCTGGAGGGAAGCCAAAGTAATTCCGCTACCCAAGAGTGGTAAAGAGAGGCCTTTACTGGTTCTAACAGCAGACCAATCAGCTTGCTGCCAGCTCTTAGCAAACTGTTGGAAAAATTGTGTTTGACACAATACAACGCTACCTCTCTGTAAACAAATTACCAACAGACTTTCAGCATGCTTATAGAGAATGGCACTTAACACGTACTGCACTGACACAAATGACTGAGGATTGATTGAAAGAAATTGATAAGAAAAAGATTGTGGGAGCTGTACTGTTAGATTTCAGTGCAGCCTTTGATATTATTGACCATAACCTGTTGAGAAAACGGATGTTATGACTTTTCAACCTCTGCCAAATCATGGATTCAGAGCTATCTATCTAATAGAACTTAGAGGGTTTTCTTTAATGGAAGCATCTCTAATGCCAAACATGTAGTGTGGTGTACCGTAGGGCAGCTCTCTAGGCCCTCTACTCTTTTCTATTTTTAACAATGACCTGCCGCTGGCATTCAACCATATACACACCAGAAACCACAGCTAATGAAGTCACTGAAACAAAGAGTTGCAGTCTGTTTTGGAATGGGTGGCCAGTAATAAATTGGTCCTGAACATCTCTAAAACTAAGAGCATTGTATTTGGTACAAATCATTCCCTAAGTTCTAGACCTCAGCTGAATCTGGTAATGAATGGTGTGGCTGTTGAACAAGTTGAGGAGACTAAATTACTTGGTGTTACCTTAGACTATATACTGTCATGGTCAAAACATATACTGTACATTCAATGGGTGTAAAGATGGGAAGAGGTCTGGCTGTAATAAAGAGATGCTCTGCTTTTTTGACACACTCCACAAAGCAAGTCCTGCAGGCTCTAGTTTGATCTTATCTTGATTATTGTCCAGTCATATGATCAAGTGCTGCAAAGAAAGACCTAGTTAAGCTGCTGCTAGCCCAGAACAGAGCGGCACATCTTGCTCTTAATTATAATCAGTTGGCCAATATTAATACTATGCATGTCAGTCTATCTTGGCTAAGAGTTGAGGAAAGACTGACTGGACGCTTCTTGTTTTTACCACCAAGCACCATGAAGACCAATGAGCTCTCCAAACAGGTCAAGGACAAAGTTATGGAGAAGTACAGATCAGGGGTGGGTTATAAAAAAAATATCTGAAACTTTGAACATCCTACGGAGCACCACTAAATCCATTATTTGTCACACACTGACCTTAGAGATCCTTTTATTTCTCTATTTGGTTAGGTCAGGGTGTGATTAGGGTGGGCATTCTAGTTTTTCATTTTCTATGTTGGCCTGGTATGGTTCCCAATCAGAGGCAGCTGTCTATCGTTGTCTCTGATTGAGGATCATATTTAGGCAGCCTTTTACCCACCTGTTGTTTGTGGGATCTTGTTTTTGTATAGTTTCCTTGAGCACTGCAATACTGCACGTTTGTTATATTCTGTGTTGTTTTAGTTGTAAGTTTCACTATTAAATAGAATGTGTAACTCTACGCATGCTGCGCCTTGGTCCATTCATTCTAACAACGAACGTGACATTATTAAAAAATGGAAAGAATATGCCACCACAACAAACCTGCCAAGAGAGGGCCGCCCACCAAAACTCGCGGACCAGGAAGGGAGGGTATTAATTAGAGAGGCAACAAAGAGACCAAAGATAACCCTGAAGGAGCTGCAAAGCTCCACAGCGGAGATTGGAGTATCTGTCCATAGGACAACTTTAAGCCGTACACTCCCCAGAGCTGGGTTTTACAGAAGAGTGGACAGAAAAAAGCCATTGCTTAAAGAAAAAAAATGAGCAAACACATTTGGTGTTTGCCAAAAGGCATGTGGGAGACTCCCCAAACATATGGAAGGACGTACTCTGGTCAGATGAGACTAAAATGTTGCTTTTTGGCCATCAAGGAAAATGCTATGTCTGGCACAAACCCAACACCTCTCATCACCCCGAGAACACCATGTTTTTCATCAGCAGGGACTGGGAAACTGGTCAGAATTGAAGGAATAATGGATGGCACTAAATACAGGGAAATTCTTGAGGGGAACCTGTTTCAGTCTTCCAGAGATTTGAGACTGGGACGGAGGTTCACCTTCCAGTAGGACAATGACCCTAAGCATACTGCTAAAGCAAAACTTGAGTGGTTTAAGGGGAAACATTTAAATGTCTTGGAATGGCCTAGTCAAAGCCCAGACCTCAATCCAATTGAGAATCTGTGGTATGACTTAAAGATTGCTGTACACCAGCGGAACCCATCCAACTTGAAGGAGCTGGAGCAGTTTTGCCTTGAAGAATGGGCAAAAATCCCAGTGGCTAGATGTGCCAAGCTTATATAAACATACCCCAAGAGACTTGCAGCTGTAATTTCTGCAAAAGGTGTCTCTACAAAGTATTGACTTTGGGGGGGTGAATAGTTATGCATGTTCAAGTTTTCTGTTTTTATGTCTTATTTCTTGTTTGTTTCACAATAAAAAATATTTTGCATCTTCAAAGTGGTAGGCATGTTGTGTAAATCAAATGATACAAACCCCCCAAAATAAATTTTAATTCCAGGTTGTAAGGCAACAAAATAGGAAAACTGCCAAGGGAGTGAATACTTTCACAAGCCACTGTATAAAGTGCATGGTGAAAGTATTCAGACCCCTTGTCTTCTTCCACATTTTTTTATGTTACATTTTTATTCTAAAAGGGATTAAATAGTTTTCCCCCCTCACCAATCTACTCACAATACCCCATAATGACAAAGCAAAAACAGGTTTTTAGACATTTTTGCAAATGTTTTAAAAACAAAACACTGAAATATCACATTTACATAAGTATTCAGACCCTTTACTCTGTAATTTGATGAAGAACCTTTCGCAACGATTACACCCTTGAATATTCTTGGGTGACGCTACAGTTTATCCCATTCTTCTCTGCAGATCCCATCAAGCTCTATCAGGTTGTATGGGGAGCGTCGCTGCACACCAATTTTCAGGTCTCTCCGTAGATGTTCGATCGAGTTCAAGTCCGGGCTCTGGCTGGGCCACTCAAGGACATTCAGAGACTTGTCTGAAAGCCACTCCTGCGTTGTCTTGGCTGTGTGCTTAGGGTCGTTGTCCTGTTTCCCTCAGTCCCTGCAGTTGAAAAAATAACACAGTATGGTGCTGCCACCACCATGCTTCACCGTAGGGATGGTGCCAGGTTTCCTCCAGACGTGACACTTGGTATTCAGGCCGAAGAGTTCAATCTTGATTTCATGAGACCAGAGAATCTTGTTTCTCATGGTCTGAGAGTCCTTAAAGTGCCCTTTGGCAAACTCCAAGTGGGCTGTTATGTGAATTTTCCCGATGAGTAGCTTCTATCTGGCCCCTCTTCCATAAATGCCTGATTGGTGGAGTGCTGCAAAGATTGTTGTCCTTCTGGTAGGTTCTCCCATCTCCACAGAGGACCTCTGAAGCTCTGTCAGAGTGAGCATAGAGTTCTTGGTCAACTCCCTGACCAAGGACTTACTCCCCCTATTGCTCAGTTTGGCCGGGCGGCCAGCTCTAGGAGAGTCTTGGTGGTTCCAAACTTATTCAATTTAAGAACAATGGAGGCCACTGTGTTCTTGGGGACTTTCAATGCTGCAGAAATGTTTTGTGTCCTTCCCCAGATTTGTGCCTCGACACAATCCTGTCTCAGAGCTCTACCGACATTTCCTTTGACCACATGGCTATGTTTTTGCGCTGACATGCACTGTCAACTGTTGGACCTTAATGCTGCACTTAGGTTGGAGTCATTAAAACTCGTTTTTCAACCACTCCACAAATTTCTTGTTAACAAACTATAGTTTTGTCAAGTTGGTTTTGACATTTACTTTGTGCATGACACAAGTCATTTTTCCAACAATTGTTTCCAGACAGATTATTTCACTTATAATTCACTGTATCACAATTCCAGTGGGTCAGAAGTTTACATATACTAAGTTGACTGTGCCTTTAAACAGCTTGGAAAATTCCAGAAAATTATGTCATGGCTTTAGAAGCTTCTGATAGGCAAATTGACGTAATTTGAGTCAGTTGGAGGTGTACCTGTGGATGTATTTCAAGGCATACCTTCAAACTCAGTGCCTCTTTGCTTGACATCATGGGAACATAAAAATAAAATCAGCAAAGACCTCATAAAAAAATTGTAGACCTCCACAAGTCTGGGTCATCCTTGGGAGCAATTTCCAAACGCCTGAAGGTACCACGTTCATCTGTACAAACAATAGTACGCAAGTATAAACACCATGGGACCACGCAGCCGTCATACCACTCAGGAGGGAGACGCGTTCTGTCTCCTAGAGATAAACGTACTTTGGTGCAAAAAGTGCAAATCAATCGCAGAACAACAGCAAAGGACGATGTGAAGAGGCTGGAGAAAACAGGTACAAAAGTATCTATATCCACAGTAAAAACGAGTACTATATCGACATAACCTGAAAGGCCGCTCAGCAAGGAAGAAGGCACTGCTCCAAAACCACCATAAAAAAGCCAGACTACGGTTTGCAACTGCACATGGTGACAAAGATCGTACTTTTTGGAGAAATGTCCTCTGGTCTGATGAAACAATAATAGAACTGTTTGGCCATAATGACCATCGTTTTGTTTGGAGGAAAAAGAGTGAGGCTTGCAAGCCGATGAACACCATCCCAACCATGAAACACAGGGGTGGCAGCATCATGTTGTGGGGGTGCTTTGCTGCAGGAGGGACTAGTGCACTTCACAAAATAGATGGCATCATGAGGGAGGAAAATTATGTGGATATATTGAAGCAACATCTCAAGACATCAGTCAGGAAGTTAAATCTTGGTCGCAAATGTGTCTTCCAAATGGACAATGACCCCAAGCATACTTCCAAAATTGTGGCAAAATGGCTTAAGGACAACTAAGTCAAGGTATTGGAGTGGCCATCACAAAGCCCTGACCTCAAACCCATAGAAAAGTTGTGGGCAGAACTGAAAAAGCGTGTGCGTGCAAAGAGGCCTACAAACCTGACTCAGTTACACCAGCTCTGTCAGGAGGAATGGGACAACATTCACCCAACTTATTGTGGGAAGTTTGTGGAAGGCTACCCGAAACGTTTGACCCAAGTTAAACAATTTAAAGGCAATGCTACCAAATACTAATTGAGTGTACTGTATGTAAACTTCTGACCCACTGGGAATGTGAAAGCTGAAATAAATGACTGTCTCTACTATTATTCTGACATTTCACATTCTTACAATTAAGTGGTGATCCTAACTGACCTAAGACAGGGATTTATTACTAGGATTAAATGTCAGGAATTGTGAAAAACTGAGTTTAAATGTATTTGGCTTAGGTGTATGTAAACTTCTGACTTCAACTGTATCCAGTCAGGTGTGTTCCTTTCGAAATCATGTCCAATCAATTGAATTTACCACTCCAATCAAGTTGTAGAAACATCTCAAGGATGATTAATGGAAACAGATGCTCCTGAGCTCAATTTCGAGTCTCATAGCAATGGGTCTGAATACTTATGTAAATCCTTTTTTTCCATTTTTTATATTGAATAAACTAGCAAAAATGTATACAAAGCAGTTTTAACTTTGTCATTATGGGGTATTGTGTGTAGATTGATGAGGACATTTTTATTATTTAATCCATTTTAGAATACGGCTGTAACGTAACAAGATGTGAAAAAAATCAAGGTGTCTGAATACTTTCTGAATGCACTGTACCTTTTTAGATGAGGAGGTGGATCAGTGTTGATTCTATGAATTCAGTGAATATTTTATAGTCACCATTGTGTTTTTTTGTGTTTTCCATCGTGTTGCTGGCTGATGATTATGGGGCGTTTCAATATTGTCTCTAAATGAGGGGTCTTCCAGGAGCTTGTCATGCAGAGCGGCTGATTGCTGAATTCTTTACCTCAGGGGATAAGGACCATTATCGTTTGTTATCCACAGAAATGTGCAGTGGAGAGAGTGAAAGGGAGAGAGATACATAGACATAGAGAAAGATGGAGAGCGATATAGATAAAGGGGGAGAGAGACATACAACCAGCATTGTTCAGAATTAGAGAAAGAGGAGAGAGAGATAAAGATAGAGAGGAGGGAAGAGCAAAGAGGAGAGAGTGAACTAGAACAAAAGGGAGGTGTCACGCCCTGGCCTTAGTATTCTTTGTTTTCTTTATTATTTTAGTTAGGTCAGGGTGTGACATGGGGAATGTTTGTGTTTTGTTGGTTTTGGGTGTTTTTTATGGTAAAGGGGGTTGTTGGGTATAGTATATGGGTTTGTGTGGAGTACATGTGTCTAGTGTTGTCTATGTATGTTTAGTTGTCTAGGAGAGTCTATGGTTACCTGAATGAGTTCCCAATTAGAGACAGCTGATTTCGGTTGTCTCTGATTGGGAGCCTTATTTAGGGTAGCCATAGGCTCTCATTGGTGGTGAGTAGTTGTCTATGTAGAACGTTTGTAGCCTGTATGTGTATGTGCACAACGTTATTTAGCTTCACGGTCGTTTGTTGTTTTGTTAGTTTGTATTAAGTGTTTCGTGTTTATTTTTCGTCATCTTTAAAATAAAAGAAGATGGCTTATTTTCCAAATGCTGCGTTTTGGTCCGTCAATCCGCCACACGATCGTGACAGAACTACTCACCATTACAGGACCAAGCGGCATGGAAAGCGGCAACAGGACCCACCTACACAGGATTCGTGGACATGGGAGGAGATACTGGATGGTAAGGGGCCGTGGGCACAACCGGGAGAATATCGCCTTCCTCGTGAAGAGCTGGAGGCAGCTAAAGCCGAGAGGAGGCGATATGAGGAGGCAGCACGGAGACAAGGCTGGAAGCCCGTGAGTACAACCCAAAAATTTCTTGGGGGGGCCTTAAAGGGAGTGTGGCGAAGTCAGGTAGGAAACCTGCGCCTACTCCCTGTACTTACCGTGGAGAGCGAGAGTACGGGCAGACACCGTGTTACGCAGTAGAGCGCACGGTGTCTCCTGTACGCGTGCATAGCCCGGTTCGGTACATTTCAGCTCCACGTATCGGCCGGGCTAGACTGAGCGTTGAGCCGTATGTCATGAAGCCGGCCCAACGCATCTGGTCACCAGTGCGTCTCCTCGGGCCGGCGTACATGGCACCAGCCTTACGCATGGTGTCCCCGGTTCGCCTACATAGGCCGGTGTGGGTTATTCCACCTCCCCGCACTGGTCAGGCGACGGGGAGCATACAACCAGGTAGGGTTGGGCAGGCTCGGCGTTCAAGGGAGCCAGTACGCCTGCACGGTCCGGTATTTCCGGCGCCACCTCCCCGCCCCAACCCAGTACCACCAGTGCCTCCTCCACGCACTAGCTATAGGGTGCGTGTCTCCAGCCCTTTACCACCAGTGCCTAAACCACGCACCAAGCCTCCTGTGTGTCCCCAGAGTCCTGTGCGTCCTGTTGCTGCTCCCCGCACTAGCCCTGAGATGCGTGTCCCCAGCCCGGTGCTACCAGTCCCGGCACCACGCACCAGGCCTACAGTGCGCCTCAGCCGGCAGGAGTCTGCCGTCTGCACAGCGATGACTGAACTGCCCGTCTCCCCAGCGCCATCTGAGCCATCCGTCTCCCCAGCGCCATCTGAGCCATCCGTCTCCCCAGCGCCATCTGAGCCATCCGTCTGCAATGAGCCTGCAAAGCCGCCCGTCTGCCATGAGCCTGCAAAGCCGCCCGTCTGCCATGAGCCCACTGAGCCGTCCGCCAGACAGGAGCCGCTAGAGCCGCCAGCCAGACAGGAGCCGCTAGAGCCGTTCGTCAGACAGGATCTGCCAGAGCCGCCAACCAGACAGGATCTGCCAGAGCCGCCAACCAGACAGGATCTGCCAGAGCCGCCAACCAGACAGGAGCAGCCAGATCAGTCAGCCAGCCATGAGCAGCCAGATCCGTCAGCTAGCCATGAGCAGCCAGATCCGTCAGCTAGCCATGAGCAGCCAGATCCGTCAGCTAGCCATGAGCAGCCAGATCCGTCAGCTAGCCATGAGCAGCCAGATCCGTCAGCTAGCCATGAGCAGCCAGATCCGTCAGCTAGCCATGAGCAGCCAGATCCGTCAGCTAGCCATGAGCAGCCAGATCCGTCAGCCAGCCATGAGCAGCCAGATCCGTCAGCTAGCCATGAGCAGCCAGATCCGTCAGCCAGCCATGAGCAGCCAGATCCGTCAGCCAGCCATGAGCAGCCAGATCCGTCAGCCAGCCATGAGCAGCCAGATCCGTCAGCCAGCCATGAGCAGCCAGATCCGTCAGCCAGCCATGAGCAGCCAGATCCGTTAGCCAGCCATGAGCAGCCAGATCCGTTAGCCAGCCATGAGCAGCCAGATCTGTCAGCCAGCCATGGGCCGTCCCTCAGTCCGGAGCTGCAGTCCCTCAGTCCGGAGCTGCCATTCCTCAGTCCGGAGCTGCCATTCCTCAGTCCGGAGCTGCCATTCCTCAGTCCGGAGCTGCCCCTTATCCTGGTGCTGCCCCTTACCCTGGTGCTGCCCCTGACCCTGGTACTGCCCCTGACCCTGGTACTGCCCCTGACCCTGGTACTGCCCCTTAGTCCGGAGCTGCCCCTTAGTCCGGAGCTGCCCCTTAGTCCGGAACTGCCCCTTAATGCAATGGGGTTAATGTGGAGGGGGGTCATTTGGAGGAAGCCTAGGAGGTGGTTAGGGACTGTGGTGACGTGGGGACCACAACCAGAGCCGGAGCCGCCACCGTGGATGGAAGCCCACCCAGACCCTCCCCTAGACTGTGTAATGGTGCGCCCGGAGTTCGCACCTTAAGGGGGGGGTTATGTCACGCCCTGGCCTTAGTATTCTTTGTTTTCTTTATTATTTTAGTTAGGTCAGGGTGTGACATGGGGAATGTTTGTGTTTTGTTGGTTTTGGGTGTTTTTTATGGTAAAGGGGTTGTTGGGTATAGTATATGGGTTTGTGTGGAGTACATGTGTCTAGTGTTGTCTATGTATGTTTAGTTGTCTAGGAGAGTCTATGGTTACCTGAATGAGTTCCCAATTAGAGACAGCTGATTTCGGTTGTCTCTGATTGGGAGCCTTATTTAGGGTAGCCATAGGCTCTCATTGGTGGTGAGTAGTTGTCTATGTAGAACGTTTGTAGCCTGTATGTGTATGTGCACAACGTTATTTAGCTTCACGGTCGTTTGTTGTTTTGTTAGTTTGTATTAAGTGTTTCGTGTTTATTTTTCGTCATCTTTAAAATAAAAGAAGATGGCTTATTTTCCAAATGCTGCGTTTTGGTCCGTCAATCCGCCACACGATCGTGACAGGAGGAGGGAGAGAACGAGACAAAGAAGAGAGAATGAGAGAAAAAAGAGAAAGGCTTCTCTTTCTCTCTCGCTCTCTCCTTCTCTCTCTACTTCTCTCCTTGTCACGATCGTGTGGAGGATTGACGGACCAAAACGCAGCTTTAGGAAAATAAGCCATCTCCTTTTTATTAACGAAGAAGGCAAACAAAACAAAAACACTTAAACACTAAACAAAACAAGAAAACGATCGTGAAGCTAAACAACGATGTGCACACACTGGCTACAAACGTATCACATAGACAACTACTCACAACAAATGAAAGCCTATGGCTACCCTAAATAAGGCTCCCAATCAGAGACAACCGAAATCAGCTGTCTCTAATTGGGAACTCATTCAGGTAACCACAGACTCTCCTAGACAACTAAACATACATAGACAACGCTAGACACATGTACTCAACACAAACCCATATACTACACCCAACAACCCCTTTACCATAGAATCACCCAAAACCAACAAAACACAAACATTCCCCATGTCACACCCTGACCTAACTAAAATAATAAAGAAAACAAAGAATACTAAGGCCAGGGCGTGACATAACCCCCCCCATAAGGTGCGAACTCCGGGCGCACCATTACACAGTCTAGGGGAGGGTCTGGGTGGGCTTCCATCCACGGTGGCGGCTCCGGCTCTGGTTGTGGTCCCCACGTCACCACAGTCCCTAACCGCCTCCTTAGCTTCCTCCAAATGACCCCCCTCCACATTAACCCCACTGCATTAAGGGGCAGTTCCGGACTAAGGGGCAGCTCCGGACTAAGGGGCAGTACCAGGGTAAGGGACAGTACCAGGGTCAGGGGCAGCTCCGAACTAAGGGGCAGTACCAGGATAAGGGACAGCACCAGGATAAGGGACAGCACCAGGATAAGGGGCAGCACCAGGATAAGGGGCAGCTCCGGACTGAGGAACGGCAGCTCCGGACTGAGGAACGGCAGCTCCGGACTGAGGGACGGCAGCTCCGGACTGAGGGACGGCCCATGGCTAGCTGACGGATCTGGCTGCTCATGGCTAGCTGACGGATCTGGCTGCTCATGGCTAGCTGACGGATCTGGCTGCTCATGGCTAGCTGACGGATCTGGCTGCTCATGGCTAGCTGACGGATCTGGCTGCTCATGGCTAGCTGACGGATCTGGCTGCTCATGGCTAGCTGACGGATCTGGCTGCTCATGGCTAGCTGACGGATCTGGCTGCTCATGGCTAGCTGACGGATCTGGCTGCTCATGGCTAGCTGACGGATCTGGCTGCTCATGGCTAGCTGACGGATCTGGCTGCTCATGGCTGGCTGACGGATCTGGCTGCTCATGGCTGGCTGACGGATCTGGCTGCTCATGGCTGGCTGACGGATCTGGCTGCTCATGGCTGGCTGACGGATCTGGCTGCTCATGGCTAGCTGACGGATCTGGCTGCTCATGGCTAGCTGACAGATCTGGCTGCTCATGGCTAGCTGACGGATCTGGCTGCTCATGGCTAGCTGACGGATCTGGCTGCTCATGGCTAGCTGACTGATCTGGCTGCTCATGGCTAGCTGACTGATCTGGCTGCTCATGGCTGGCTGGCGGCTCTGGCAGATCCTGTCTGGCTGGCGGCTCTGGCAGATCCTGTCTGGTTGGCGGCTCTGGCAGATCCTGTCTGGTTGGCGGCTCTGGCAGATCCTGTCTGGCGGGCGGCTCTGGCAGATCCTGTCTGGCGGGCGGCTCTGGCAGATCCTGTCTGGCGGGCGGCTCTAGCGGCTCATGGCAGACGGGCGGCTCTGTAGGCTCATGGCAGACGGGCGGCTTTGCAGGCTCATGGCAGACGGGCGGCTTTGCAGGCTCATGGCAGACGGGCGGCTTTGCAGGCTCATGGCAGACGGGCGGCTTTGCAGGCTCATGGCAGACGGATGGCTCAGACGGCGCTTGGCAGACGGGCAGTTCAGGCATCGCTGTGCAGACGGCAGACTCCTGCCGGCTGAGGCGCACTGTAGGCCTGGTGCGTGGTGCCGGGACTGGTGGCACCGGGCTGGGGACACGCATCTCAGGGCTAGTGCGGGGAGCAGCAACAGGACGCACAGGACTCTGGGGACACACAGGAGGCTTGGTGCGTGGTTTAGGCACTGGTGGTAAAGGGCTGGAGACACGCACCATATAGCTAGTGCGTGGAGGAGGCACTGGTGGTACTGGGTTGGGGCGGGGAGGTGGCGCCGGAAATACCGGACCGTGCAGGCGTACTGGCTCCCTTGAGCGCCGAGCCTGCCCAACCTTACCTGGTTGTATGCTCCCCGTCGCCTGACCAGTGCGGGGAGGTGGAATAACCCGCACCGGCCTATGTAGGCGAACCGGGGACACCATGCGTAAGGCTGGTGCCATGTACGCCGGCCCGAGGAGACGCACTGGTGACCAGATGCGTTGGGCCGGCTTCATGACATACGGCTCAACGCTCAGTCTAGCCCGGCCGATACGTGGAGCTGAAATGTACCGAACCGGGCTATGCACGTGTACAGGAGACACCGTGCGCTCTACTGCGTAACACGGTGTCTGCCCGTACTCTCGCTCTCCACGGTAAGTACAGGGAGTAGGCGCAGGTTTCCTACCTGACTTCGCCACACTCCCTTTAAGGCGCCCCCCCCCCAAGAAATTTTTGGGTTGTACTCACGGGCTTCCAGCCTTGTCTCCGTGCTGCCTCCTCATATCGCCTCCTCTCGGCTTTAGCTGCCTCCAGCTCTTCACGAGGAAGGCGATATTCTCCCGGTTGTGCATCCAGTATCTCCTCCCATGTCCACGAATCCTGTGTAGGTGGGTCCTGTTGCCGCTTTCCATGCCGCTTGGTCCTGTAATGGTGAGTAGTTCTGTCACGATCGTGTGGAGGATTGACGGACCAAAACGCAGCTTTAGGAAAATAAGCCATCTCCTTTTTATTAACGAAGAAGGCAAACAAAACAAAAACACTTAAACACTAAACAAAACAAGAAAACGATCGTGAAGCTAAACAACGATGTGCACACACTGGCTACAAACGTATCACATAGACAACTACTCACAACAAATGAAAGCCTATGGCTACCCTAAATAAGGCTCCCAATCAGAGACAACCGAAATCAGCTGTCTCTAATTGGGAACTCATTCAGGTAACCATAGACTCTCCTAGACAACTAAACATACATAGACAACGCTAGACACATGTACTCAACACAAACCCATATACTACACCCAACAACCCCTTTACCATAGAATCACCCAAAACCAACAAAACACAAACATTCCCCATGTCACACCCTGACCTAACTAAAATAATAAAGAAAACAAAGAATACTAAGGCCAGGGCGTGACACTCCTTCTCTTGCTCTATCTTTCTCTCCTTCTCTCTCCTGTCTCTCATGCTCTCTTCTTCTCTCACTCTCTTTCTCTCCTTCTCCTATTGCCAAAGCAAGTAAAGTAGAAAATAAACATTAGTGAAATAAACAAAAAAGATATCCATTAAACATTACACTCACAAAAGTTCCAATAAATCCATTTCAAATGTCATATTATGTGGAAGTAGTTAAAGTACAAAAGGTAAAATAAATAAACATACCGTACATATGGGTTGTATTTACAAAGGTGTTTGTTCTTCACTGGTTGCCCATTTTGTTGTGGCAACAGGTCACGAATCTTGCTGCTGTGATGGCAAACTGTGGTATTTCACCCAGTATATATGGGAGTTGATCAAAATTGGGTTTGTTTTCTAATTCTTTGTGGATATGTGTCTCTCGCTCTCTCTCTCTCTCTCTCTCGTCTTTTTAGAGGACCACTTCACCATTCCCTCCTACATTTATCACCTCTCCTCGGAGTGAGTTTCATTTGCAGCAAACAGATGTAAGAGAATCCATATAGTAGATGAGTGTCAAAAATAGTACCCTATTTGACGATATAGTGCACTACTACCGATATGGCCCTAGTTCAACGTAGTACACTATGTAGGGAATAGGGTGCCATTTGGGACATTGCACTGACTTCTATGCTCTGGCATAAATCAACCGTTCCCTGTACACAGCAGAAAACACTGTCTAATGCATATTCAAAGACCAGTTAGTAAGACAATTGATTTTGAAGGTCTGTAAGTGAGTGAGCATTGTGGAACAGTGGCTTGACAAACTATTCAACCCCTTGGCATTTTTCCTATTTTTTTGCCTTACAACCTGGAATTAAAATAGATTTTTGGGGGGTTTGTACCATTTGATTTACACAACATGCCTACCACTTTGAAGATGCAAAATAATTTTATTGTGAAACAAACAAGTAATAAGACAAAAAAACAGAAAACTTGAGCATGCATAACTATTCAACCCCCCCCCCCCCCCCCCCCCAAAGTCAATACTTTGTAGAGCCACCTTTTGCAGCAATTACAGCTGCAAGTCTCTTGGGGTATGTCTCTATAGGCTTGACACATCTAGCCATTGGGATTTTTGCCCATTCTTCAAGGCAAAACTGCTCCAGCTCCTTCATGTTGGGTGGGTTCCGCTAGTGTACAGCAATCTTTGTTCAAAGTTGTTCAAAGTTTCAGATATTTTATTAGAACTCAACCCTGATCTGTACTTCTCCACAACTTTCTCCCTGACCTGTTTGGAGAGCTCCTTGGTCTTCATAGTGCTGCTTGCTTGGTGGTGCCCCTTGCTTAGTGGTGTTGCAGACTCTGGGGCCTTTCAGAACAGGTATATATACTGAGATCATGTGACACTTAGATTGCACACAGGTGGACTTTATGTAACACATTTTGTGACCTCTGAGGGTAATTGGTTGCACCAGATCTAATTTAGGGGCTTCAAAGCAAAGGGGGTGAATACATATGCTCACACCACTTTTCAGTTTTTTCGTTTTTATTTTTATTTTTTAATTTTACATCACCAATTTGGAATATTTTGTGTATGTCCATTACATGAAATCCAAATCAGAATCAATTTAAATTACAGGTTGTAATGCAACAAAATAGGAAAAACACCAAGGGGGATGAATACTTTTGAAAGGTACTGTACTATGAACAGACTGAGACAGCATCACTGTGAGTGTGATAGATAGAAGCAGAATGGGAGAGAAAGAGAGAGATAGAGAGAGAACGGTCCGCCTTTAAAATGTCTCTATTCGCTATTCTGCCCAGTGCCGCTGTGTTGAATGTGCCAAAACATGACAAAGACTCTATTATTATACTGTACGTAGATAGTGCACTGACTCCTTGTACAGTAAGTCTTTACAGAGTATATTTTCAAAGTCAAAGTGAGAGGTTTCTCCCAGGCCTGAAGTGATTCATCTTTTTATCCAGACTCTGATTTTTAGCGCTCTGTCATGTATGATGACTGGGCTTTTGTTTCCGTCTGAATGGATCTGAGAGTGAATTATGTGCTGATGGGTTGGCAGAGAAGTGGTGCTGAAGGTAAGGAGAGTGAATGATGTGCTGAGGGGTTGGCAGAGAAGTGGTGCTGAAGGTAAGGAGAGTGAATGATGTGCTGAGGGGTTGGCAGAGAAGTGGTGCTGAAGGTAAGGAGAGTGAATGATGTGCTGATGGGTTGGCAGAGAAGTGGTGCTGAAGGTAAGGAGAGTGAATAATGTGCTGATGGGTTGGCAGAGAAGTGGTGCTGAAGGTAAGGAGAGTGAATGATGTGCTGAGGGGTTGGCAGAGAAGTGGTGCTGAAGGTAAGGAGAGTGAATGATGTGCTGAGGGGTTGGCAGAGAAGTGGTGCTGAAGGTAAGGAGAGTGAATGATGTGCTGATGGGTTGGCAGAGAAGTGGTGCTGAAGGTAAGGAGAGTGAATGATGTGCTGAGGGGTTGGCAGAGAAGTGGTGCTGAAGGTAAGGAGAGTGAATAATGTGCTGATGGGTTGGCAGAGAAGTGGTGCTGAAGGTAAGGAGAGTGAATAATGTGCTGAGGGGTTGGCAGAGAAGTGGTGCTGAAGGTAAGGAGAGTGAATGATGTGCTGAGGGGTTGGCAGAGAAGTGGTGCCACTTGCTTACCAGGATGTCATGATAAACATCTGAACCTGTAAATAGACAAAAAATAGTTCATGTGCTGAACAGGATGTGGTTAATCTCCCATCTCACTGAACTAGAGGTTAATCTCCCATCTCACTGTACTAGAGGTTAATCTTCCATCTCACTGAACTAGAGGTTAATCTCCCATCTCACTGATCTAGAGTTTAATCTCCCATCTCACTGATCTAGAGGTTAATCTCCCATCTCACTGTACTAGAGGTTAATCTTCCATCTCACTGAACTAGAGGTTAATCTCCCATCTCACTGATCTAGAGTTTAATCTTCCATCTCACTGAACTAGAGGTTAATCTCCTATCTCACTGAACTAGAGGTTAATCTCCCATCTCACTGAACTAGAGGTTATTAATCTCCCATCTCACTGATCTAGAGGTTATTAATCTTCCATCTAACTGAACTAGAGGTTATTAATCTTCCATCTAACTGAACTAGAGGTTATTAATCTTCCATCTAACTGAACTAGAGGTTATTAATCTTCCATCTAACTGAACTAGAGGTTATTAATCTTCCATCTCACTGAACTAGAGGTTAATCTCCCATCTCACTGAACTAGAGGTTAATCTCCCATCTCACTGAACTAGAGGTTATTAATCTTCCATCTAACTGAACTAGAGGTTATTCTCCCATCTCACTGAACTAGAGGTTAATCTCCCATCTCACTGATCTAGAGGTTAATCTTCCATCTCACTGATCTAGAGATTAATCTTCCATCTCACTGAACTAGAGGTTAATCTCCCATCTCACTGATCTAGAGATTAATCTTCCATCTCACTGAACTAGAGGTTAATCTTCCATCTCACTGAACTAGAGGTTAATCTCCCATCTCACTGAACTAGAGGTTAATCTTCCATCTCACTGAACTAGAGGTTAATCTTCCATCTCACTGAACTAGAGGTTAATCTCCCATCTCACTGAACTAGAGGTTAATCTTCCATCTCACTGAACTAGAGTTTAATCTTCCATCTCACTGATCTAGAGGTTAATCTCCCATCTCACTGATCTAGAGGTTAATCTTCCATCTCACTGAACTAGAGGTTAATCTTTCATCTCACTGAACTAGAGGTTAATCTTCCATCTCACTGAACTAGAGGTTAATCTCCCATCTCACTGGTCTAGAGGTTATTCTCCCATCTCACTGAACTAGATGTTAATCTCCCATCTCACTGAACTAGAGGTTATTCTCCCATCTCACTGAACTAGAGGTTAATCTTCCATCTCACTGAACTAGATGTTAATCTCCCATCTCACTGAACTAGAGGTTAATCTCCCATCTCACTGAACTAGAGGTGAATCTTCCATCTCACTGAACTAGAGGTTATTCTCCCATCTCACTCACTAATCTTCCATCTCACTGAACTAGATGTTAATCTCCCATCTCACTGAACTAGAGGTTAATCTCCCATCTCACTGAACTAGAGGTGAATCTTCCATCTCACTGAACTAGAGGTTATTCTCCCATCTCACGGAACTAGAGGTTATTCTCCCATCTCACTGAACTAGAGGTTATTCTCCCATCTCACTGAACTAGAGGTTAATCTCCCATCTCACCGACCTAGAGATTCATCTTCCATCTTACTGAATTAGATGTAAGTGAACGGGTGGCAAACATGCAGCCTTTCAGATGATTTAATATGGCCCGCCATGATCTCTCAGTAAAATAATTGATAAATAAATGATATATATTTTTTATGTTGGATGGGGAGTGTTGCACAGCTATTTTCTGGTCTCTCCAAAGATGTTCGATCGGGTTCAAGTTGGGGCTCTGACTGGGCCTCTCAAGGACGTTCAGAAACTTGTCCCAAAGCCACTGCTGCGTTGTCTTGGCTGTGTGCTTAGGTTCATTATCCCGTTGGAAGGTTAACCTTTGGTCCCAGTCTGAGGTCCTGAGAGCTCTGGAGCAGGTTTTTCTTCAAGGATCTCTCTGTACTTTGCTCCATTCATCTTTCCCTTGATCCTGACTAGTCTCCCAGTCCCAGCCGCTAAAAAAACATCCCACAGCATGATGCTGCCACCACCATGCTTCACCGTAGGGATGGTGCTAGGTTTCCTCCAGATGTGAGGCTTGGCATTCAGGCCAAAGAGTTCAATCTTGATTTCATCAGACCAGAGTCCTTTAGGTATCTTTTGGCAAACTCCAAGTGGGCTTTCATGTGCCTTTTACTGAGGAGTGGCTTCTGTCTTGCCACTCTACCATACAGGAGTGCTGCAGCGATAGTTTTCCTTCTGGAGTTCTCCCATCTCCACAGAGGAACTTTGGAGCACTGTCGCAGTGACCATTGGGTTCTTGGTCACCTCCCTGACCAAGGCCCTTCTCCCCCGATTGCTCAGTTTGGCCGGACGGCCAGCTCTAGGAAGAGTCCTGGTAGTTAAAAATGTATTCCATTTAAGAATAATAGAGGTCACTATGTTATTGGGAATCTTAAATGCTGCAGAATTTGTTTGAATCCTGTCTCAGAGCTGTAGGGACAATTTCTTGGACCTCATGGCTTGGTTGTTGCTCTGACATGTACTGTCAACTGTGGAACTTTACATAGACAGGTGTGTGCCTTTCCAAATCATATCCAATCAATTACATTTACCACAGATGGACTCCAATAGAGTTGTAGAAACATCTCAAGCATGATCAATGGAAACAGGATGCACCTGAGCTCAATTTCGAGTCTCATAGCAAAAGATCTGAATACTGATGTAAGTAAGGTATTTCTGTTTTTTGTTTTGTATAAAAACATGTTTTTGCTCTGTCATTATGTGGTTTCGTGTGTAGATAGTGTGTAAGAGGATTACATTTAAAAAAATCCATTATAGAATAAGGCTGTAACATAACAAAATGTGGAAAAAGTCAAGGGGTCTGAATACCTTCCCGAATGCACTGTATATACCCATTGATTCTTGAATATTGTAATTTATAAATGTGTCTTGAGCTTAGTTCAACTGTTATACCCCATCAGAACCCAAAATATAAGCTTGTTTTACTCCATGTTTGAAAATATTGCAATTGTAAACAAACACAGTATATCTTCAAAACATGGTTAAAACCAAAATTGTTGATCTCATGGATGGTCAGTTCTTGCATCCATAGCCCCGTCTATGAATTTCAGAGTGGTTAAATTTCTTCAGCCCAATTCCTCAGCTGTTCAACAAAAACAGTGACACATGATATAACAATACAGGGCAAGACCCAGATGCAGACACGGGAGGCAGATGGTTTGAGTCTCTGATATTTATTTTAATCCAAGGGGTAGGCAGGTCATGGACAGGCAAAAGATCATAAACCAGATCAGAGTCCAGGAGGTACAGAGTGGCAGGCAGACTTGAGGTCAGGGCAGGTAGAATGGTCAGGCAGGAGGGCTCAGAGTCAAGGCAGACAAGGTCAAAACCATGATGACTAGAAAAACAGAGATAAGGAAAAAGCAGGAGCACAAAAAACATGCTGGTTGACTTGACAAGACAAGACGAACTGGCAACAGACAAACAGAGAAGACAGGAATAAATACCCAGGGACTAATGGGGAAAACAGGTGACACCTGGAGATGGGTGGAGACAATCACAAAGACAGGTGAAACAGATCAGGGTGTGACACATGACCACTTTGTTGTTATTTGAATACCAGATTGTCCCTTAATTAAGTAATGAATAAACGGTGACATCCTGTACATTACCTTGTAAATAATGGACGGTGAAACGGGACGAGGCAGCGGCACGAGGGAGCGGGATGAGGCGGAGCACAGTTTCTTTGCAGAGTTCATTTTTCCAAGCTAATGTACAGAATGGAGGTGTTTATCCTGCTTATACCACAATTGCCAGAGAAAACAACATGAAAGCACACATTTACCGATATTTTAATTGTATAAGTTCATTCATACTTTCTCATTTGTTGGTTGCTACAGACGCGACCCAGTCGTTTGTTAGATTAGTTTGATATTTACGGACGCGACCAGGTCGCACCTGTAAATAATCACTCATCTAATGGTAGAAATAAATCATTTTTAATATTTTCATTTACATAAGCAAATTCATACATTCTCATCATTTGGAGACACGACCCATTCGTTTGTTCGACTAGTTTGATATTGATGGTCGTTCGTTCTTTATGTTTCATTGCCGTGCTCGCTGGCAATGTTCGTATCTATTGCTTCCTAGCCAGCTAGCTTCGGCTAACCCAGTCATGACCTCTGCTGCCAGAAGAACAGCAAAGTAGCTGTGTTCTATTGACATTCACTTGGATACATATATAACAATGAATTTATGATGCCCAATTTTGCCTGGCATAGCTAGGAAAGTTAGCCTTCTTCTCAGGACACTCAACACTGTTCATTACGAGGAGATCGTATTGTATATCAAACACTGGGCTAGAAGCTAGCTAAATAGTTGGTTGCTAGCAAACCTGCCAATATGACAACCTAATTCTAAATGATCAGTGGCTGAAAACAGCTGGTCAAACTAGAAACATGGAAGTATTTGACAGCATAGCGCTACTTGCGTCATGACTGCAACAACAGGGACCAGAGAAATTCATGTTCATCACTCACCACGTTAGGTCATCAGATGCTCCAATAAAATGTCACAACACAACTGATTGGTTCAAACCCATTAAGAAGGAAAGAAATTCCACAAATTAACTTTTAACAAGGCACACCTGCTAATTGATATGCATTCCAGGTTTTGATGTCTTCACTATTATTCTACACTGTAGAAAATAGTAAAAATAAAGAAAAACCCTTGAATGAGTAGGTGTGTCCAAACTTTGGACTGGTACTGTATGTAGTGAGCAGTAAAATTTAATGTGTATATACAGTATATTATATATATCTATGTGATTAGTAATAACATTAAGCAGTTAGCCTTTTAACATTTTTATCTGACTCCATAAAGATAATTAGCAAAACACAAGAACAATATTGTTGGGTTACAGTAATAGAAGACTTTAGTTGAGTTACAGTAATGGGCAATGACAAAATGTCTGAGAATGGAATTCTAAATGCAAGTGTTATTTAATTACTTTGTAAAATGAATGCATTCACATACAAGGCATAAAGCTTAAGTTAAAAGGCAGTAATGACATTAAGAAAGCATTATTCTAAGCATATAGATTCTAAGGAGAACTTACAAGACAACGCATGAAACAAAGTGATGCTTACTAGGCGAGAAGCCTAGGACAGGGTTCCCTAGGACAGGATTCCCCAACTGGCGGCCCACTGGCCAAAT
Organism: Salvelinus fontinalis; assembly: GCF_029448725.1. Lineage (NCBI taxonomy): Eukaryota > Metazoa > Chordata > Actinopteri > Salmoniformes > Salmonidae > Salvelinus > Salvelinus fontinalis. Next base: position 33,750,699 of record NC_074692.1, read on the forward strand.
GTGGTTTTATTTGGCCCCCGCAAGTTTTCTGAGCAAAAAGTATGTTACGTTCCTCCGACCATCTGCTCAACAAAAAATCATCCCGTGGCTGAATCTAGTGGATGATCCCTGGCCTAGGAAATGAGAATTGATCATACAACCTACCTCCATGGACTGGATACAGGATAAAAGCGAGAACAAAAGCATTTCATTCCATTTATAACACCTTTCAACCCAAAACCAACCTTCATTGACCAATACCAAGTTTACAGTGTAACCTGACCACCAATGCCCAATCTCCACAGCATCTAAGGGCTTGTGTGGGATATGAAACCAATGTAAATAAGATGACATTCCTGAGAAGACAATAAAAACCCTTTACATATAGTAATTCAGAGTTCACCCTGTGTAGATACAAGTTACCACAGAGATCATACATCCATATAGACAGCATCAGAGTTTTCCTCAGAGGACAAGTTACCACAGAGATCATACATCCATATAGACAGCATCAGAGTTATCCTCAGAGGACAAGTTACCACAGAGATCATACATCCATATAGACAGCATCAGAGTTATCCTCAGAGGACAAGTTACCACAGAGATCATACATCCATATAGACAGCACCAGAGTTATCCTCAGAGGACAAGTTACCACAGAGATCATACATCCATATAGACAGCATCAGAGTTTTCCTCAGAGGACAAGTTACCACAGAGATCATACATCCATATAGACAGCATCAGAGTTATCCTCAGAGGACAAGTTACCACAGAGATCATACATCCATATAGACAGCATCAGAGTTATCCTCAGAGGACAAGTTACCACAGAGATCATACATCCATATAGACAGCATCAGAGTTATCCTCAGAGGACAAGTTACCACAGAGATCATACATCCATATAGATTATAGATGTATTTGTAGGGCCAAGCCTACAATTCCTCCCTGGACAGATGCTGTACATGGACGCCCTGAGTCCAATATAGGAAGAAAGAGCCCGCACCATGATGAGAGTTCCTTCTTGAGTCTTCAGGGTAACTTCTAGAACCCAACTTCTAGAAACCAACTTCTAGTCCTTGGGCCCATGACATCAGTAGTGTCTTCCTTGGGATCGTTGACAATGTGCTTTAGACATGAAAATGTCACTAGGTACACATTCCTTCCACCGAGCTCAATAACACATCTTTGTTGAGGGCAGAAAGATTACACCAGTTCAATCAGTTGTCAACATTTGATGAAACATTACAGTCAAGACCAGTTTGGTCAAGGGTATCCTCAAAGTTGATCAAGTATGAATCAGATGCATATACAATGGAATAAAATACCAATAAATGCATAATTAAAGTGTTGAATTGTACTTTTCTTGGAGAAAGACAGAAAGTTCAATTGAAAAAGCCTTTCCCCTCTGGGAAAAAGTTTGCCTTCAAAGTATGAAAACCATATTGATGAGAACAAATCACCCCAAGATCAATTATTCAGTTTAGATTAATTGAAACTGAACATAATAATAAGACATCATGTTAAAAGCAAAAAGCAATGTTCTGTAAAACAGTGGAATAACCACATTAAAGGTAGTGTGACGCATGTCTATGTGTTGTAAAGATTAGCATCAATCAATATTAGAATTTAAAACACTCATGTATTTAATTGATAAATTATCTACATGTTCTCTGCTGACAGGTCATCAAAGCAATTGCAATTTTGAAACCACCAGAGGGTTTGCAAAGTAATTGTATTGACATTTTTTTTGGACCCAATCAGGAAGTAAAGACTCCCTATTTAAACATGGATTAAACTTAATTAAACGTAGCTAAGTCACAGTTCTGTCTCTGGAGACCTGACAAAATCACATTAAAAAATGTATTTATAAACTCTGCTATCTTTAGCAAGTCACCTTCTAACAGATGAGGATGATAGCAAAATTCAAAACACAACTTGGGAGTGAGATCCAAAGCCCACTCCCTGCTTGTGTACATTAGATATGAATTATTCCGTCGTTTGTCAACCCAATCTGAGCCAAAAAAAACACGACATGTTAGCTGTGTGTTAGTAAACTTGTCAGTATAATTCGTGAGCAAAACGTTGGGTTATTCTCCAGACAGGACAAGAAACATTCAACAAGACGTGGAACCTATAAAACACATGGAACATAACGTGCACAAACACAGACCTCTATGGGACAAAGTAAAGGAGTTGCCTTGACTAAGGACTACTATCAATTTCAGTTCAAATGTGTAAGAATCATAATCTTCCATTAAAAATGCATAAAAATCTACTGTTTCATACTAACACTTATCTTCACAAATCAGATGGACTTAGCCATATGCAGAATACGCATAAGAATATTCTATAAATCACACTCAGAAATCTAACACAACTGATTAGCACACAAGATTAAAAGGGTTAAATGTTACAAACATATGTATGAGACTACATTGTCGCAGCCTAACCGGTTATGTTAGAATTACAGTTAGTCCAAGCGTTTGAGCTCCAGGCAACTGTATTTTGAGTTTAAAACATTGGGGTAGCCAGGATAATTTGAAGGTTTGCAGGATAATTTGCTCAATAATTACCCACTCACAGCACCCATTGAGAGAATGTCTATACCTTGTAATTAGTAAAGTTGAAACCTGTCCTATGCACGACAAAGACAACTGCAGCATAATAAACTCCCACATTTCCAAAAAACACTGCGGTCTGTCCAGTGATAGCATTGTAAGTTAAAACTTGCTATTCATGTAAAAAGAAAAAAAATGAACGCTTCACGAATGACAGTTTCAAAGAACGTGAAAAATTGCTGATCTCTGTAACTTGGCCTGTCTGGTTGCTGGAGAGAAGCACGGATGTGGCCGCCACCTTGGTATGCTACAGACGAGTCCTATTCAAGTCTGAAACATTTGCTCTGTGTCACGTTCCTGACCTTATTTCCTTTGTTTAGTCTGGTTTAGTTGGTCAGGACGTGAGCTGGGTGGGCATTCTATGTTATGTGTTTCTATGTTGGGTTCATTCAACTAGCCTGATATGGTTCTCAATCAGGGGCAGGTGTTTTATGTTTCCTCTGATTGAGAACCATATTAAGGTAGGCTGTTCTCACTGTTTGTTTGTTATTTTGTATTTTGTCAGTGTTCTGTTTAGTTGGATAATTCATTAAAATTCAACATCATGAGCATTCACCACGCTGCGCCTTGGTCCTCCTCTCTTCCACATAAAGACGAGCGTTACACTCTGTGTCTAGTTTAAGACACATGAAGAAAGGTGGATTCCCAAATCCAAGGGACCAACACTTCGATGCTAGATGACCGGTCCTGTGACAGGCAGTACATTGACACTAACTTCTAGACTTTGGTTCTTCTGCGCTTCCTTTTTATTCATGCCAATTGTTTTGACAGTAATCAATTATTTCATCGCTTGTCGAATTAAAGTTAAGACAATTTTATCTTTCTTAATCAGCTTTTGAGCCAACTCACGAATACGAGATTCCCCTAATGTCCCGTTCCTGACCTGTTTTCTCTTGTTTTGTATGTGTTTAGTTGATCAGTGCGTGAGTTGGGGTGGTTATTCTATGTATTGTGTTTCTATGTTGGGTTTAATGTGTTGCCTGATATGGTTCTCAATTAGAGGCAGGTGTTTGACGTTTCCTCTGAGAACCATATTAAGGTAGGCTGTTCTCACTGTTTGTTTGTGGGTGATTGTCTTCCGTGTCTGTCTGTATGTTCGTACCACACTGGACTGTAGCGTTTGTTTGTAGTCTGTACCTGTTCGTGCGTTCTTCGTGTATTTGTAAGTTCTCATGTTTAGGTCAGTCTACGTCGTTTATTGGTTTTGTAGTTTGTTTAAGAGTTTTCGTGTTTTGTCGTTCTGTTAATAAATATTCATTATGTCTTCATCACCCGCTGCGCCTTGGTCCGCTCATTCATCACAAGACGACCGTTACACTTAATTAAAAAAAGTTGGTAGATTGCACATCAACCATTGCGTAAGCTACGTATTCGTTAACCTGTTAGGGGTGCAGCCCGACACCGGTACACTTATGACAACATCCAGCTCAAAGTGCAGGGCGCGAAATTCAAAAGATATTTTTCTTAAATATTTAACTTTCACACATTAACAAGTCCAAGACACCAGATGAACGGTGCACATCTTGTGAATCAAGCCAACATGTCCGATTTTTTAAAATGTTTTACAGGGAAGACACAATATGTAAATCTATTAGCTAACCACGTTAGCAAAAGACACCACTTTTCTTACTCCATCAGTTTTTTACTCCATCAGTAGCTATCACAAATTCGTCCAAATAAAGATAAAAATAGCCACTAACCAAGAAACAACCTCATCAGATGACAATCTGATAACATATTTATTGTATAGCATATGTTTTTTTCAAAAAATGTGCATATTTCAGGTATAATTCATAGTTTACATTTCAGCTACAATCAGAAATTGCACCGAAAGCAGCCATAATATTTACAGACACCAACGTCAAATACCTAATTACTCATCATAAAACATTTCTGAAAAATACATAGTGTACAGCAATTGAAAGACAGGCATCTTGTGATTCTAGACAATATTTCCGATTTATTAAATGTTTTACAGCGCAAACAAAATGTAGCGTGATATTAGCATAGCAGCAATAGACAGAAAAACTTGGGCGCCCACGACCAGTCAACATGCACGACAGATATATGAAATAACATCATAAATTGGCTCTTACTTTTGCTGATCTTTCATCGAATGTTGAACAAGGTGTCCTCTGTCCAGATGAGTCGTTGTTTGGATTCAGAATGGCAAATTTCCCTCTTCACTTAGCATTGGCACTAGCCGAGTGGCACAAATCTCTCCGACGTAACCACAGTCAGAGGATGGAACACGGCAAAACTCCCAAAAAAATTTCAATAATCTGATTAAACTATATTGAAAAAACATACATTACGATGATATGTTCACATGTATCAAAAAAATTCAGAGCCGGGGATAGTTTTCGTCTATTACGGCAGCAAAACAGAAGGCAATCGCACTTCCTTGTCGCGCGTTTCAGAGAACCGGAAGTGGACGGTCACGTCAAAGAAATAGCTTTTATTCCACCCCTGACCAAGATGAACACAAAATTTATTCTCTCACATCCTCTTGAGACCAAGAGGAAGGCGTATGGAGTGTAAGTAGACTCCTAAGTGTCATGACCATGTATAGGCATCAAGTTGAACAGAACACATATTTCTGACATTTCACTTCCTGGTCAGGGAAAGTGCTGCCAAATTAATTCTGTTTCACTCAGAGAAATAATTCCAACGGTTTTAGAAACTAGAGAGTGTTTTCTATCCAATATTAATAATAATATCCATATTGTACGAGCAAGAATTGAGTAGGAGGCCGTTTGAAATTGGCACGATTTCACTGGCTACTCAACACTTTCCCTTGCAGCCAGAAGAAGTGTTAACTATCAGGGAATCTTATGGAATAAATAATCAATCCTCTACATAAACTCACCCGAACTGGATTTCAAATTATCCTGGTGAAATTTACAGTACTTTCAAAATTATCAATATAATCCACAAATTCCTAATGATATATCACTAAGGGGCACTGTTTACTGTAGTGGGCAATAATATATAATACACTGAATATACACATATTAAATAATACTGCCCACCACATGTACGGTATACATAATTATACATATATTCCTAATTTACTCTTTCTGCAAGGGTTGGACTTTCACCAACAGCAGCCAGTCCACCATACATTCTGATCTTAACTCGAACCCTCCGATGTCCACCGATTGACCCATCTTTCCCAGTATAACGCCATTTAGCGCTTTCCTTTTGCAATACATCCCTCCGTTTTTACTATGATGTCTTATAATGGTCCTGAACCTCGCTATTTTGTTTTACATTTCAACCGTTATTGCCCTAAAAATAAATCCTTTACCCAAGAGTATAATGACTTTACCCAAGACTGATGATGGTTTTTCAGATTCCCTAACAATACAGTTTGCAGGTCCATCTTAACCCTGATATTATGACATAACAACCATTCCTGGATCTGACTCCAAAAGCGAGCCAAATCAAATCACATTGTATTTATCATATGCTTCGTAAACAACAGGTTAAACGAACAGTGAAATGCTTATTTAATGGTCCTTTCTCAACAATGCAGTGTTAAAGATTAACACACACACACACACACACACACACACACACACACACACACACACACACACACACACACACACACACACACACACACACACACACACACACACACACACACACACACACACACACACACAAAGAAAATAAACACAAATCATGTGAAAAAGGTCATATGTGATTTTTTTAAAACATTTGTTTACATTTGTTTTTGGTTGCAATTTTCATGAGTCAGACACATGGTTTTTGACACCTGTGAAGTTTCACATATACAATGAACATGTGTTATTCTCTCGTGAAAAAATAACTCCCCACATGTGATTTTCTTTCAGTTACTTTCTTCACCACTTTCAGCTACATCTGGTGTCCAAACAGGACTGACCCTGCTTAGCCTCAGAGGCAAACCAGCAGTGGGATGCAGGGTGCCATGCTGCTGGAATGATGTGTCAAAACTTATAATGTGTCAAAATGTATAATTGGAAAAAAGCCAGCAAAAGCAAAGGCCAGGATAAAACCCAAAGACATGGACAATGCAGGAAAGAGGGAGGCGTTTTATTTAATGGCATTATCATAAAAAATCTATAACTGAAAACTACTGTTTTGCATCCAATTACAATTAATTTGTTCACACATTTTGAAACAATATTTTGATGTTCCTATAAATACTTTTTGATTTATGTTTTGTTTTCAATATCATTATTTTTGTTTGCAATAATAACAATTTTCTTCTCGACTTAAGAAGTTTTGCTTGATATTAATGGGACAAAAGTAACTCACTCACTAAAGGATTGCACCATACAATTACACTATTGCTCTATTACAGGTCTATAAAGTGACCATTGCAAATTCGCATGTAAAAATATAATTTGCAGTTTCATATGGGAAGAACTCACGTGAACTTGCAATTCCAGATGTGAAAGTGAAATTGTACGTGTTTTTCATGTGAAATCGCACATTTCACATGTGAAACTACAATTCACATGTGAGGTGAAAACTTTATTTTCCATTTGTGAAAACGTGGTGTTAACATGTGAACTCTCTTATTTTCTAATGTCCCGCCCTTACCTGTTTTTGGCCTGACAACATCAGAGTGCGCAGCTGAACACTGTATACTGGAAACACTTGGTTTGTTATTTTAACTAAAACATAACCAATCTCTGCTAGACACTAATGAAAGACCCATCATATCTGTCCCTGTGCCCTTTCTGAATCGTGGTATTGAAAGCTTTAGCAGGATTCTATCTCTTCACACCTGGCTACCTGATTATTGCAGCTCAATGGGTGTAACGTTTGTTCACAATACCTTTTGGAAACAAAACACGTTTTATAAGAAGGATGGGATCCACCCAAATCATTTCGGTTCCTGGATCCTTTCACAGCATTATAAGGCTGCGTTGAGACTGAGTTGAGACAATGACTTATCAATGACCCAAGCCCAGGTCAGTTAATTCCTACCATTGTGTTGCTGAGTCATTATATTTAAATCCTTGCTGAGTCATTATAATGATTTAGCAAATGTACATTACATCAGGGGCATTGGTAGACACAATGTAAGTAACCTCATTTATGTTCCCCCTTGAATGCCACTGCTGATCATACAGCTATTGTATGCAGCAATCATGTGTCTATGAACCAGATATATGCTGTTAGCACTGAGGTGGTGTGCCCTAGTAGGAAGTCAACTGTGTGCTGCTCACCCTGCACTAACATAAATAACATGAGAATATCTACTTCTACTTAGCTTCCCAGTAAAGCAATGAAAACAAGCAAGCATCCCAGAAAAGTGCTCAAAATAGCCCAAGTTAACATATGTAGCTTAAGAAACAAGGTTCATGAAATTAATAACTTGCTAGTAACAGATAACATTCATATTCTGACTATCTCTGAAACTCACTTCGACAATACCTTTGATGATACAGTGGTAGCAATACAAGGTTATAAGATTTACAGAACAGTTAGCAATGCCAGTGGTGGAGGTGTTGCTGTTTATATTCAGAACCACATTCCTGTAAAGATTAGAGAGGATCTCATGTTAAATACTGTTGAAGTAATATGGCTACAGGTTCATCTGCCTCACCTAAAGCCCAGTCTTGTGGCAAGCTGCTATAGACCACCAAGTGCTAACAGTCAGTATCTGGATAAGATGTGTAAAATTCTTGATAACGTATGTGATATCAACCAATATTTTCTGGGGGATTTAAATATTGAATGGCTTTCATCAAGCTGCCTACTCAAGAAAAAACTTCAAACTGTAACCAGTGCCTGCAACCTGGTTCAGGTTATCAATCAACCTACCCGGGTAGTTACAAACAGTACAGGAATGAAATCATCAACATGTATTGATCACATCTTTACTAATACTGCAGAAATGTGCTCTAAATCAGTATCCAAATCCATAGGATGTAGTGATCACAATATAGTAGCCATATCTAGAAAAAACAAAGTTTTAAAGGCTGGGCCTAATATAGTGCATAAGATGTCATACAAGAAGTTTTAAATAAACCTATTTTTATCTCCCTGATTTGTTTTGGGGTCTGTGCTATTGTAGAATAACATCAAATGCTAACAATAGTAATAGCGTTGGAGCACCTTCAATGACATTTTGGGAAAAAAGGCAAACTCAGCTCCATCATTCATTGAATCAGATGGCTCATTCATCACAAAACCGACTGATATTGCCAACTAAATGATTTTATAAATTGGCAAGATTAGCAAATTTAGGCATGACATGTCAGCAACAAACGCTGCCACCACACATCCAAGTTTATCTGACAAAATTATGAAAGACAAAAATTGTAATTTTGAATTCCGTAAAGTTAGTGTGGATTAGGTGAAATAATTATTGTTGTCAATCAACAATGACGAGCCACCGGGGTCTGACAATTTGGATGGAAAATTACTGAGTATATTGGCACTCCTATTTGCCATATCTTAAGTATAAGCCAACTAGAAAGTGTGCGCCCTCAGACCTGAAGGGATGCAAGAGTCATTCCGCTTCCTAAGAATAGTAAAGCCCCCTTTACTGGCTCAAATAGCCGACCAATCAGCCTTTTACCAACCCTTAGTAAACTTTTGGAAAAAATGGTGTTTGACCAGACACAATGCTATTTTACAGTACAGCTGACTACCTCATGAAGCTGGTTGAGAGAATGCCAAAAGTGTGCAAAACTGTCATCAAGGCAAAGGGTGGCTACTTTGAAGAATCTCAAATATAAAATATGTTTTGATTTCTTGAAAACTTTTTTGTTTACTGCATGATTCCATATGTGTTATTTCATAGTTTTGATGTCTTCACTATTATTCTACAATGTAGAAAGTAGTAAAAAATAAAGAAAAACCCTTGAATGAGTAGGTGTGTCCAACTTTTGACTTGTACTGTACACATGGATTTTGTGTTGTAGTGTTAGTGGAGTAAGGACCTGAGGGAACACACTGAGTGTGTTGTGAAATCTGTTATGAATGTATTGTAATGTTTTTAAATTGTATAACTGCCTTAATTTTGCCGGACCCCAGGAAGAATAGCTGCTACCAAACTCTAAGGTTAACACAAAAAATATGTTTCAGGTGTGAATTGAAGCTGAACATGTTAAAAAAGCAGAAATGCGATTTCACGTGTGAGAATGCAAATTTGACATCTGTTTATTATTTATAAAGGGAAGGCCTTTCTGTGTTCTTCTTGTCATGGGAATCTTATCTCAACTTAAAGAGCCCCGTGAAAATATATATAGTTTACTTACTTTCTCCATCACACAGCCCAGACACTGAGTCGCACACACACTGACACGCAGGTAGGCACACACACACACACACACACACACACACACACACACACACACACACACACACACACACACACACACACACACACACACACACACACACACACACACACACACACACACACACACACACACACACACACACACACACACACACGCATCAATTTTAGCTTCACTCCTCTCTAACGACACACTGCGTAGTGTAGCAGGCCGAACTGAATACACGTGTAAGTGAGTGTATAAATCAAGGAGTGCTTGTTGTGTTGGGTTTGTAAATCCAGCACATGGTCTCTTTTTAGGCAAAGTCAGTCGTACGATTTTGGGATGCATCCAAAATGGCTCTAGGTCCATATAGGTCAAAAGTAGTGCACTATACAGGGAATAGAGAGCCTTTATTATACTCCTGTGGAGTCCTTTCAAAGAGAAAGCCGTCTATACAAGTTTATCGTAAATACACAGTATAGCCTACCACACATCCACAAATCCCAGTCCCGGCAGTTAATTTATAACCGTGTATGAGTTATTGTGGTTCTTGGGACGGAGAGATTGATACATTTTTGCCCGTGATTGATTTTTAGGTGACCCCATCAACTCTGCCCTGCGCTGAGGCTGCTCTGGTGTGAAGGGTGACTCTCTCAGTTTACACCTCCTGGTGCTGTATGTATCAAGCATCTCAGAGCAGGAGTGCTGATTCAGGGTCAGTTTGTTTAACACAATAAATAAGATTGGTGTAACGGTCGTCATAGTCGTTCTCCTCCTCAGACGAGGAGGAGCATGGATCAGACCAACACGCAGATTGGTTAGTGTTCATTATTTAATGAAAATAGACTGAACACTTCAAAATACAAAACAACCAACAAACGTGACAAAACCGAAACAGTCCTGTGTGGCACAAACACTGACACAAGAACAAACACCCACAACACACACATGAAACCCAGGCAGCCTAAGTATGATTCTCAATCAGGGACAACGATTGACAGCTGCCTCTGATTGAGAATCATACCCATCCCAGCTGCCTCTGATTGAGAACACAAACATCCCAACATAGAAAATCACACATAGACAAACCCACCCAACTCACGCCCTAACCAACTAAATAAATACAAGACAAAAGAACACAGGTCAGGAACGTGACAATTGGACGGACAGGAAGGACCTGATCCTAGATCCGCACTCCTACTCTGAGACCGTACAGCTCCTGATCAGACTGTATTGTTACAAAGCCTCTGTGGCGTTTTGTTTAAATACTTACTGAGTAGGCTACATACTACCTGGCAGCTGGCAAATTGGACTCACCATGAGTTTAGACAAAGAATAGAATACAACGGAAGAGCGCGAGAGTTCGCACGAGAGAGAGAGAGTATCATTGGCTACTTTAATAAATGGAACACTAGTCACTTTAATAATGCCACTTTAATAATGTTTACATATCTTGCATTACTCATCTCACATGTATATAATGGCTCCCGAGTGGCGCAGCGGTCTAAGACACTGCATCTTCATACTTGAGGTGTCACTACAGACACCCTGGTTTAAATCCAGGCTGTATCACAATCAGCTGTGATTGGAAGACCTATAAGGTGGCGCAGAATTGGCCCAGCGTTGGCCGGTGTAGGCCGTCATTGTAAATAAGAATTTGTTCTTAACTGACTTGCCTGGATAAATAAATACTGTATTCCATTTTATCTATTGCATCTTAGCCTATGCCACTCTGACATTGCTCATCCATATATACTGCTCAAAAAAATAAAGGGAACACTTAAACAACACAATGTAACTCCAAGTCAATCACACTTCTGTGAAATCAAACTGTCCACTTAGGAAGCAACACTGATTGACAATAAATTTCACATGCTGTTGTGCAAATGGAATAGACAAAAGGTGGAAATTATAGGCAATTAGCAAGACACCCCCAATAAAGGAATGGTTCTGCAGGTGGTGACCACAGACCACTTCTCAGTTCCTATGCTTCCTGGCTGATGTTTTGGTCACTTTTCCTAAATGGACAGTTTGATTTCACAGAAGTGTGATTGACTTGGAGTTACATTGTGTTGTTTAAGTGTTCCCTTTATCTTTTTGAGCAGTGTATTTATATTTATGTTTTCTTATTCCATTCCTTTACTTAGATTTGTGTGTATTAGGTATTTGTTGTGGAATGTTTAGAAATTACTTTTTAGATATTGCTGCACTGTCGGAACTAGAAACACAAGCATTTTGCTACACCCGCAATAACACCTGCCAACCATGTGTATGTGACCAATACAATTTGGTTTGATTTGTTCCCAGAATGGATGAATGGATATTGATTCAGGGGAGAGGAGCATCATCAGTCCCTGTTCTTATCTCTTCCTGTGTTTCTACACTACAACATGTTGTATCATGCCCACAGTATGTCCATGTTGGAGTCTACCACAACCTCATCTTTTGGTATGCTGAAATGAAGAACTACTGCTGTCAGAGTCCCCTCACCACTCACACCAGCCCCCTTTGGCAAGATGGGAGCATTATGCTGTCAGAAGTGCTCACATCATCTCTCTCAGTAGTTTGTGTGTGTGTGTGTGTGTGTGTGTGTGTATGTGTGTGTGTGTGTGTGTGTGTGTGTGTGTGTGTGTGTGTGTGTGTGTGTGTGTGTGTGTGTGTGATAATAGTCATCCTTCAAGCATGAAGGAGATGGCTGATTGTCTTTAATTACCTGTCATATGAAGGGTGATGGTGAATAAGAACTCTCTCCCCTCCTGTCCTTCTGTCCTCCTGTCCTGTTCATCCTCTAAACATCCTACCATTAACGCTCCATGTGTTAATTGCATTTTTGGGGATTTTGGATTCTAATTTAGTCCGTTTTTGCTCGGAGTTGGAAACAGCTGCCGGCCGGGCAGTGCCCTCTGCATGCTGGGGTGGCATAGTCCATCTAGATAAGCATGTGTCTAGGGCTTCTAAAATGTGTTTTTTTTACTTTGTAAAATCAAATGTTAAATTACTACCATGATATCTAAGGTAAGAAAGTGGATTTAAGGTCACGATTTAGAATACCCTACTATCTACTACCTACTACACAACCTACTATCACATGTCTGTTTCGATATTGAAATCAGTGACCTTAAAAAAATGTGTAGCCTTATATCACGTGTGGGCATGTGTTGCATTAGTAAAGACACCATCTTGTCAAAAGTGACTTTGAATATACCATAAAATAAGAGTTTTAGTATATTGTTTGTTGCTAAAATCACAAATATTGACATGAAAAACTAAAGTGCATTGGAATAGTTGTTTGCTTCATACACACCTTTATCTAAATCCTAAAAAAAGGATAATTCAAGGAGTTGGATAATCATTAAAAAATACATTTTGCCATGTAAAAATGAAAAGCAATGCATGGTGAATTAATCAATCAGACTCTAAAATGAAAGTTTTCCTCACAACTCATTGGTTGCATCCCAATTGGCACCCTATTCCATATAGTGCACTACTTTTGACCAGAGCTTATTGAGGCTCTGTGCACTATTTAGGGAATATGGTGCCATTTGAGATCCAATAATTTTTACAAAGTACCAAATGACTCAGCTGACAGTAACCAGGTTTTCCAACAGTTTTTATGCAAGTTAAGAAATACTGATAAAAAAATAATCACTACAGCTGTGATGGAAACAGAAAGGTTAGGTACAATTTTATATATGACCACAGATCATTTGTTCGTTCCTCATGGTGCGATGTTTTTGTGTCAGTAACATGTATTATGTGAAAAATGGTGGAGGAAATTCCTTTATGCGCAATTAATGATATAATAACCATCATATCGAAGTAAACTTGGAGATACTGTATGCAATGATATGTTGTGTGGTCCTCCCACTACGACTCGGGAAAGCATGCAGTTTATTAGGCTACAGGTGAAATAAGTGATGATGAACTTCACAGGGTGGTCAAAGTGATATTGATGCTCCTTTCTAATAAATATCAAAAGTCTTGTTCTGGTAACATGATGATCGATGCTCGACTGCCGTTTGACAAATACAAATGAAATCGGCCTTATCCCAAGTGGCGCAGCAGTCTAAGGCACTGCATCTCAGTGTTAGATGTGTCACTACAGACACTCTGGTTCAAATCCAGGCTGTTTCATAACCGGCCGTGATTGGGAGTTCCATAGGGCGGTGCACAATTGGCCCAGTGTTGGCCGGTGTAGGCTGTCATTGTAAATAAGAATTTGGTCTTAACTGACTTGTGTAGTTAAATAAAGATGAAATAAAAAATACATGTAGACTACCATACCCACACAGCCTACCTGCTGTATCTGGCTGAAGAGCCTGTGCAAAGACCAGAGTAGACACATTAGCTATTTATTGGTAGAGTTAATATGGAAACACATTGAATTTGAGATTTTTATTCGGTACATAAACATTTCAGCGAAAAAGTACATTTTGCATGCACTACCTCCTCATGCACTGATTTTTTTTTAAATCAGCAAGTCCTTTTGGTGGAAACCAACCAGCACTTGTGGGAAAATTCACATATTTCTCTTTATGCAGATTTTTGAATGTTCACATGAAAAGTCTCCAATTGGATGGAAACCCAGCTACTGTAGCTATTATTGGTTAATCTGTTTCATTCCAAGTTCATTTGAATAAATAATATGGAATTGGCCCTGATGTTTAGTATAATTTGACTTGAGTACATCTGACAGTATTAGTGCTCACCAGACCAGAGACAATCCCTTAGTCAAACCTGACAGCTTAATTATTGTGAAAGCATAAACACCAACACAATACTCTCCATGACAATTAAACAGTACCGTTCACATGATTTAGAAGAGTTGTTGCTTAAATTCACATGAGAACCAGGATTTTATCAACATGCATAATTATTGCCCTACTGTACACACTTAGAATAACATGTTCCCAAGAGCCTTCTTTAACATAGGATAACCCTTTCTGGTTCCAGGTAGAATACTTTTTGGTTCCAGGGTTTTACATGCAACCAAAACGGGTTCTTTAAAGGGTTCTCATATGGGGACAGCCAAAGAACCCTTTTAGGTTCTAGATAGCACTTATTTTCTAAGAGTGTAGGGTTCTACCTTTGGCCGTCTCTTATCAAGTGGACTTTGTCTTAAACACAACACATACAAAATAGGCTACCTGTCAAAATAAACAAACAAGTTGCCCTTGACATTTCCCCCTTTTTAATATGTAATGATGACTGATAAAATCTCTGGTTTAATGTGTTACACAGCTGGAGAGACAAGGTCAGTGTCTCAAATATCTCCCTATTCCCTATATAGTGCCCTACTTTTGACCGTTTTTGACCACTTTAAAGGGAGTGTTGTTTGGGAACAAACTAAGGTATACTTTATGTCCCAGAGTAGAGTCCCATTCAGTCCTACTGTGTGAGAGCAACAAGAGGAAGATGGAGCATTTTCTAACTGTTCTGCTGCTCACTGTAGCGACCCTGATAATCACCACAACAGGTCAACCCCAGTACAACACACTGAGCCAGGAGGAGAAGAAATACGTGGACATGGCTATCATACATGCCAACGAGCAATACAAGACGAGGGGAGAACACATGAATTACTACTATTAATTAAAGCTACAGTCCGGGATTTGGAAAGGTGTTCAATGGTAATTTGAGAGGGTTTTCTTCTGCCTAACCCCATCCCTCATTTGTATTCCAAAACAAGTGGCGGGGACCTACTTTCATTGTTTTTCATATCCCAGAGTGGAGCTTTATTACATGGTTTTACACCATTGTCCTCCATCAGGTGATAATTACCAAACATTTTGGAATGTGTTTACTTACAGAAACCATGTATTTACAGGAATATAACACAAGTTTAACTAAAGTGACGCTATCATTTATCTCTGTATTTGTCGGTCTCTTTCAAATGACCTTTCTACTGTCTGTTACAGATCAAACCACACCTTATTCAACATGTTCCTGAAGTCAACAACTTGTACCATGGCCAACGTAGCAAGTGAACACAAACATCGCCCTGAATGCAGTTTTAAATCCAGCAGGGTAAGTAACAAAAACAGATTATTCTTGAAAGAGGTAATCCCTGTATACTCTGGGGTTGTAAATAAATACTTTGAGATTGAGTCCTGTATACTCTGGGGTTGTAAATAAATACTTTGAGATTGAGTCCTGTATACTCTGGGGTTGTAAATAAATACTTTGAGATTGAGTCCTGTATACTCTGGGGTTGTAAATAAATACTTTGAGATTGAGTCCTGTATACTCTGGGGTTGTAAATACATACTTTGAGATTGAGTTCTGTATACTCTGGGGTTGTAAATAAATACTTTGAGATTGAGTCCTGTATACTCTGGGGTTGTAAATAAATACTTTGAGAATGAGTCCTGTATACTCTGGGGTTGTAAATAAATACTTTGAGATTGAGTCCTGTATACTCTGGGGTTGTAAATAAATACTTTGAGATTGAGTCCTGTATACTCTGGGGTTGTAAATAAATACTTTGAGAATGAGTCCTGTATACTCTGGGGTTGTAAATAAATACTTTGAGAATGAGTCCTGTATACTCTGGGGTTGTAAATAAATACTTTGAGATTGAGTCCTGTATACTCTGGGGTTGTAAATAAATACTTTGAGATTGAGTCCTGTATACTCTGGGGTTGTAAATAAATACTTTGGGATTGACTCCTGTAAAAACACAATTTCAAATATTTCTACATTAGACCGAATCGAGGCGGTCAGTCACATTTGAACTTGCTTTGACAGTAGGCCTACAGTAGATGTGTTCTTAAAGGCAGTGTCTCCCTGTTCATCAGAATTCATGACCACAGAGTAGATTAGATCATCTGAGAATTTACAGCACAGAATGAAGCCCTTGATAAGGAACTAGCTGTATGATTTCTCTAATACCTTTCTGGAGACCAAATTGGGAAATAACCTATCTATCTGGAGGATTCTGTGGAGTAGTCCTAGAGAGAGGGAATGGGATACTCTCAAAGGCAAACAACTTATAAAGCAAACTACCTTTTCTACTATGTCATAAGTTTTGAGGATCAATACAACACATTATGATAGTCTTTTGATCACTGTGAAAATAACAATCAAGATTTTTTAATAAAAAACAACTATTTGAACTTGATTGATGTGTCTCTGCTTGAAAAAAAGCTTGTTCTCCGTCTCCATATCTAGAGACAGAGACACATGTGGGCCGAGTTGCCTTGTTGTGTTTGCCCACATTCACCCAGAGAGAAAACGAGTGCAATAAAGAGAAGAAATGGACTGGTTGATTTCATGTCTTGCTGTGTGAAGACAGTACGAGGCAGGCAAACAGCGACGCTGGTCCATTGTAGCACAAGCATGGTTGTTAAAGAAGAAACATATCACCAACTAAGCTTGAACCTCAACACGCTGATGGACATCTAAACATATTCAGTTGTTCGCAGCAGTACCCTTGGCTTTAGAGACTGAACTGCGGAAATCCAAGATCCACATCCATTTTCATACTTAAGATGCTCTGGGGCAAACAAAGAAAGAGAAGAGAGAGGGAAAGCTAAAGACAGATAGACACTTCTTCTTGTCTCTCAAAGGCTTGTTTTGTTCTGTGTAAAAGGAGGAACAATTACCATTTGTACTTCAAAGCCGCTGTGTGCAGCAGTCAGGGCTTCTTACTCTGAGGGCACTTTGGCGTCAAATTACAGTCATGCTATAGAGGAAAGAGTATAGACAACTTAGTTAGATAATAGCTTCCAGTATAGTACGGAGGCATCCGTAGTATTTGTAAATCAACTGCATTTCACATCGATTCATAGACTCATTCATAGCACATACACTGTACAGAACTACCGCAACTTTAACATCCAAAACTCAATCAGAAATTGAATTCCTAACATTAGTCTGGCGTCAAAACAGAATTAAAGCTGAATAATTTCAATACATTAGGTTTAATTATGATTTATGGTGAGTGTCTACAGTATGTCCAAGGTTATAATCCCCTGAGGCTGAACATACCCACTAAAACATACTGTCAAATGTCACTCTAATCCCTTTGGGCCATAGTCAAAAGTAAGGCACTATATAGGGAATAGGGTGCGATTTGGTACAAAGACATTGTGTTTTAATGGGTCTGTTCTGCCACAAGGGATTATAACCTCCAGGCTTGACCCTGGACCAGTTATCAAGGTCAATCATCACACAACATTTAACCGATAGAAGAGCATGGTCACTGACTACACAGACACTCACACATATTTACACTGACTCCCCAAAACACACACATACACAGAAACGCTACCTACGCCCACACGCTTTCATAGTCACCACATACGCTGCTGCTGCTACTGTCTATTAACTATCTTGTTTCCTAGTCACTTTACCCCTACTTCCTGTATATACTGAGGTACTGGTATGGCTCTGTGCATAACCACCAGAGCTATGCATTTAGTTGGACAAACTTTCAGAATGTTTAATACTGTTCTAATTCTAGACATTCAGTATCATAGCATTATTTACATCATGGCTGCGATAGAATATTGTAGTGTCATGTTAATGAGGCTCCAACATGGCTGCTATAGAATATTGTAGTGTCATGTTAATGGGACTCCAACATGGCTGCTATAGAATGTTGTAGTGTCATGTTAATGGGGCTCCAACATGGCTGCTATAGAATGTTGTAGTGTCATGTTAATGGGGCTCCAACATGGCTGCTATAGAATGTTGTAGTGTCATGTTAATGAGGCTCCAACATGGCTGCTATAGAATATTGTAGTGTCATGTTAATGGGACTCCAACATGGCTGCTATAGAATATTGTAGTGTCATGTTAATGGGACTCCAACATGGCTGCTATAGAATGTTGTAGTGTCATGTTAATGGGGCTCCAACATGGCTGCTATAGAATGTTGTAGTGTCATGTTAATGGGGCTCCAACATGGCTGCTATAGAATGTTGTAGTGTCATGTTAATGGGGCTCCAACATGGCTGTTGTAGAATGTTGTAGTGTCATGTTAATGAGCTCCAACATGGCTGCTATAGAATATTGTAGTGTCATGTTAATGGGACTCCAACATGGCTGCTATAGAATGTTGTAGTGTCATGTTAATGGGGCTCCAACATGGCTGTTATAGAATGTTGTGGTGTCATGTTAATGGGGCTCCAACATGGCTGTTATAGAATGTTGTAGTGTCATGTTAATGAGGCTCAAACATGGCTGTTATAGAATGTTGTAGTGTAATGTTAATGGGGCTCCAACATGGCTGTTATAGAATGTTGTAGTGTCATGTTAATGGGGCTCCAACATGGCTGCTATAGAATGTTGTAGTGTCATGTTAATGAGGCTCCAACATGGCTGTTATAGAATGTTGTAGTGTCATGTTAATGGGGCTCCAACATGGCTGCTATAGAATGTTGTAGTGTCATGTTAATGGGGCTCCAACATGGCTGCTATAGAATGTTGTAGTGTCATGTTAATGGGGCTCCAACATGGCTGTTATAGAATGTTGTAGTGTCATGTTAATGGGGCTCCAACATGGCTGCTATAGAATGTTGTAGTGTCATGTTAATGGGGCTCCAACATGGCTGCTCTAGAATGTTGTGTGTCATGTTAATGAGGCTCCAACATGGCTGTTATAGAATGTTTTAGTGTCATGTTAATGGGGCTCCAACATGGCTGTTATAGAATGTTGTAGTGTCATGTTAATGGGGCTCCAACATGGCTGTTATAGAATGTTTTAGTGTCATGTTAATGGGGCTCCAACATGGCTGTTATAGAATGTTGTAGTGTCATGTTAATGGGGCTCCAACATGGCTGTTATAGAATGTTTTAGTGTCATGTTAATGGGGCTCCAACATGGCTGTTATAGAATGTTGTAGTGTCATGTTAATGGGGCCCAAACATGCCTGCTATAGAATGTTGTAGTGTCATGTTAATGAGGCTCCAACATGGCTGCTATAGAATGTTGTAGTGTCATGTTAATGGGGCTCCAACATGGCTGTTATAGAATGTTGTAGTGTCATGTTAATGAGCTCCAACATGGCTGTTATAGAATGTCGTAGTGTCATGTTAATGGGGCTCCAACATGGCTGTTATAGAATGTTGTAGTGTCATGTTAATGGGGCTCCAACATGGCTGTTATAGAATGTTGTAGTGTCATGTTAATGGGACTCCAACATGGCTGTTGTAGAATGTTGTAGTGTCATGTTAATGAGGCTCAAACATGGCTGTTATAGAATGTTGTAGTGTAATGTTAATGGGGCTCCAACATGGCTGTTATAGAATGTTGTAGTGTCATGTTAATGGGGCTCCAACATGGCTGTTATAGAATGTTGTAGTGTCATGTTAATGGGGCTCCAACATGGCTGTTGTAGAATGTTGTAGTGTCATGTTAATGAGGCTCAAACATGGCTGTTATAGAATGTTGTAGTGTAATGTTAATGGGGCTCCAACATGGCTGTTATAGAATGTTGTAGTGTCATGTTAATGGGGCTCCAACATGGCTGTTATAGAATGTTGTAGTGTCATGTTAATGGGGCTCCAACATGGCTGTTATAGAATGTTGTAGTGTCATGTTAATGGGACTCCAACATGGCTGCTATAGAATGTTGTAGTGTCATGTTAATGGGGCTCCAACATGGCTGCTATAGAACGTGGTAGTGTCATGTTAATGGGGCTCCAACATGGCTGTTATAGAATGTTTTAGTGTCATGTTAATGGGGCTCCAACATGGCTGTTATAGAATGTTGTAGTGTCATGTTAATGAGCTCCAACATGGCTGTTATAGAATGTTGTAGTGTCATGTTAATGAGGCTCCAACATGGCTGCTATAGAATGTTGTAGTGTCATGTTAATGGGGCTCCAACATGGCTGCTATAGAATGTTGTGTGTCATGTTAATGAGGCTCCAACATGGCTGCTATAGAATGTTGTAGTGTCATGTTAATGGGGCTCCAACATGGCTGCTATAGAATGTTGTAGTGTCATGTGAATATATCATAATGGGCTTAACTAGTCAGATAATAAGTTGCATGGACTCACTCTGTGTGCAATAATGGTGTTTAACATTATTTATTTATAAACTTCTACCTCATCTCTGTACCCCACACATGCAATTATCTGTAAGGTCCCTCAGTTGAGCAGTGCATTTCAAACACAGATTAAAATCAAATCAAAGTTTATTTGTCACGTGCGCCGAATACAACAGGTGTAGACCTTACAGTGAAATGCTTACTTACAGGCTCTAACCAATGGTGCGGGGGAAAAAGAACAACAAAAAAACATTTAAAAAAAAAGTTGTGTGTGTGTGTGTGTGTGTGTGTGTGTGTGTGTGTGTGTGTGTGTGTGTATAGGTAGGTAATGAAATAAAACAACAGTAAAAAGACATTTGAAAAAAGAGTAGCAAGGCTATATACAGACACCTGTTAGTCAGGCTTATTGAGGTAGTATGTACATGTAGGTATGGTTAAAGTGACTATGCATATATGATGAACAGAGAGTAGCAGAAGCGTAAAAAGAGCGGTTGGCGGGTGGTGGGACACAATGCAGATAGCCCGGTTAGCCAATGTGCGGGAACACTGGTTGGTCGGGCCAATTGAGGTAGTATGTACATGAATGTATAGTTAAAGTGACTATGCATATAAGATAAACAGAGATTAGCTGCAGGGTAAAAGAGGGGTTGGGGGGGGAACACAATGCAAATAGTCCGGGTAACCATTTGGTTACCTGTTCAGGAGTCTTATGGCTTGGGGGTAAAAACTGTTGAGAAGCCTTTTTTTCCTAGCCTTGGCACTCCGGTACAGCTTGCCATGCGATAGTAGAGAGAACAGTCTATGACCGGGGTGGCTGGGGTCTTTGACAAATTTTTGGGCCTTCCTCTGACACCGTCTGGTGTAGAGGTCCTGGATGGCAGGCAGCTTTGCCACAGGGATGTACTGGGCCGTACACACTACCCTCTGAATTGCCTTGCGGTCGGAGGATGAGCAATTGCCGTACCAGACAGTGATACAACCGGTCAGGATGCTCTCGATGTTGCAGCTGTAGAACCTTTTGATGATCTCAGGACCCATGCCAAACCGTTTTAGTTTCCTGAGGGGGAATAGGCTTTGTCGTGCCCTCTTCACGACTGTCTTGGTGTGTTTGGACCAATCTAGTTTGTTGTTGATGTGGACACCAAGGAATTTGAAGCTCTCAACATGCTCCACTACAGCCCCGTCGATGAGAATGGGGACGTGCTCGTTGCTCCTTTTCCTGTAGTCTACAATCATCTCCTTAGTCTTGGTTACTGTTACGCACGCCTCTGAGAAGAGGGAACGCAACTCCCTGCTACAACTCAACTCTCTGAAGTGCAAGAGGTATGGACTGTAGGTGCGAGCAAGGATGACACAACAGCAGATTTTACCGTTTACTTGGATTTATTTTCTTACACGGTAATATGGGGAAAAGGGGCTGGACGGAACCAAAGCAAAGAAAGTAAATATCAAAGTTCCCCCTCTCCTATCTAACCTGCCTACCCACTTAACTTACCTAACTTAGCACCGTCTGGTGCCCTAACCAAAATACAGGGGGTGGTCCGCCCAGGTCTTACCTAGTGTGCCTAGACAGTAAATATGCTACGGGTATATGTATGCCCGCGGGCCTCTTGCCTAAGCACTCCCAAAGTGCCTTCTCCTTCCCCCCTGGGAACACATGAAACAGAGTAATTATTAATGATTTCACAAACACTCAAACACAGGACATAGAAAAACTGCTACCAACAACAACAGTACATACCACACTTTCTGATACACAACCCACACTATATCACAATCTAATTTTTCTCTCTCAATCTCCAAATCTCTACTCCAAATCTCATCTCCTCTCTCTCCCCTCTCAATTTTTTCTCTCTTTGGCAGAACACTGGCTTTTATCTTCAGGTGGCAATGGTGATTAGAGTCAGCTGCTTCTTGACGAGGGGGCGGGGTAAGCTCCAATCACCAATTAGCCTGGGGTTGACCAATCAGCTGGTTGGGGAGTACTTCAGGAAGCCATCTCCTGAAACACACACTCTAAAATACAAAACAGAACACAGAAACTGGGGAACGTAACAGTTACGTTGAGGGATAGGTTGTTATTCTAGCACCACCCGGCCAGGTCTCTGACCTCCTCCCTATAGGCTGTCTCGTTGTTGTCGGTGATCAGGCCTACCACTGTTGTGTCGTCAGCAAACTTAATGATGGTGTTGGAGTCATGCCCGGCCATGCAGTCGTGGATGAACAGGGAGTACAGGAGGGGACTGAGCACGCACCCCGGGGGAGCTCCAGTGTTGAGGATTAGCGTGGCAGACGTATTGTTTCCTACCCTCACCACCTGGGGGCGGCCTGTCAGGAAGTCCAGGATCCAGTTGCAAAGGGAGGTGTTTAGTCCCAGGTTCCTTAGCTTAGTGATGAGCTTTGAGGGTACTATGGTGTTGAACGCTGAGCTGTAGTCAATGAACAGCATTCTCACATAGGAGTTCCTTTTGTCCAGGTGGGTAAGGGCAGTGTGGAGTGAAATAGAGATTGCATCATCTGTGGATCTGTTTGGGCGGTATGCAAATTGGAGTGGGTCTAGGGTTTCTGGGATAATGGTGTTGATGTGAGCCATTACCAGCCTTTCAAAGCACTTCATGGCTACGGACGTGAGTGCTACGGGTCTGTAGTCATTTAGGCAGGTTGCCTTTGTGTTCTTGGGCACAGGGACTACAGACTCAATCAGGGACATGTTGAAAATGTGAAGACACCTGCCAGTTGGTCAGCACATGCCCGGAGCAAACGTCCTGGTAATCCGTCTGGCCCCGCAGCCTTGTGTATGTTGACCTGTTTAAAGGTCCTACTCACGTCGGCTACGGAGAGCGTGATCACACAGTTGTCCGGAACAGCTGATGCTCTCATGCATGTCTCAGTGTTATTTGCCTCGAAGCGAGCATAGAAGTGATTTAGCTCATCTGGTAGGCTTGTGTCACTGGGAAGCTCGCGGCTGTGCTTCCCTTTGTAGTCTGTAATAGTTTGCAAGCCCTGCCACATCTGACGAGCGTCGGAGCCGGTGTAGTATGATTCAATCTTAGCCCTGTTTTCACGCTTCGCCTGTTTGATGGTTCGTCGCAGGGTATAGCGGGATTTCTTGTAAGCTTTCGGGTTAGAGTCTCGCACCTTGAAAGCGGCAGCTCTACCCTTTAGCTCAGTGCGAATGTTGCCTGTAATCCATGGCTTCGGGTTGGGGTATGTACGTACAGTCACTGTGGGGACGACGTCCTCAATGCACTTATTGATAAAGCCAGTGACTGATGTGGTGTACTCCTCAATGTCATCGGAAGAATCCAGGAACATGTTCCAGTCTGTGATAGCAAAGCAGTCCCGTAGGTAACATGTTGATAGAGATTTGGTAGAACTGATTTAAGTTTCCCTGCATTAAAGTCTCCGGCCACTAGGAGCGCCGCCTCTGGGTGAGTGGTTTCCTGTTTGCTTATTTCCTTATACAGCTGACTGAGTGCGTTCTTAGTGCCAGCATCTGTCTGTGGTGGTAAATAAATAGCCACGAAAAGTATAGCTGAGAACTCTCTAGGCAAGTAGTGTGGCCTGCAGTTTATCCCAATTTACTCTACTTCAGGCAAGCAAAATCTAGAGACTCCCTTAGATTTCGTGTACCAGCTGTTGTTTACAAATATGCATAGACCACCCCCCCTCGTCTTACCGGAGTGTGCTGTTCTATCCTGCCGGTGCAGCGTGTACCCCGCTAGCTGAATATCCATGTCGTCATTCAGCCACAATTCCGTGAAGCATAGGATATTACAGTTTTTGATGTCCCGTTGGTAGGATATTCGTGATCTTATCTCGTCTAGTTTATTGTCCAATGATTGCACGTTGGCGAGTAATATTGACGTAACGGCAGCTTTCCTAGTTGTCTTCAGCTGGTCCGGATGAGGCATCCGGCTCTTCTTCCTCTGCGTCGCTTCCTTTTGTGAATAATTGGGATCTCTGCCCTGTGGGGTGTTTGGAGAATATTGTGTAAGTCCTGCTTGTTGTTGTTGTTGTTGAAGAAATCTTCGTCTAATCCTAGTTGAGTGATCACTGTCCTGATATCCAGAAGTTATTTTCTTCCGTAAGATACGGTTGCAGAAACATTATGTACAAACTAATTTACAAATATCGCAAAAAAAACACATAGTAGCACAATTGTTTAGGAGACCGTAAAACGGCGCCCATCTCCTCCGGCGCCATTTTAGTGATTCAACCACAAAGACCTGAGAGGTTTTTCCATGCCTCACAAAGAAGGGCACCTATTGGAAGATGGGTTAAAATAAAAAAGAAGCATACATTAAAAGTCCTTTTGAGAATAGTGAAGTTATTAATTACACTTTGGATGGTGTATTAATACACCCAGTCACTAAAAAATACTCAGTTGCCGGAGAGGAAGGAAACCGCTCAGGGATTTCACCATGAGGTCATTGATGACTTTAAAACAGTTACAGAGTGTCACGCCCTGATCTGTTTCACCTGTCTTTGTGCTTGTCTCCAACCCCCTCCAGGTTTCGCCAATCTTCCCCTGGGTACTTATACCTGTGTCCTCTGTTTGTCTGTTGCCAGTTCGTCTTGTTTGTCAAGTCAACCAGTGTTTTTGCCTCAGCTCCTGCTTTTCCCAGTCTCGCTTTTTTTCGCGCTCCTGGTTTTGACCCTGTCCTGAATGTGAGCCCACCTGCCTGACCACTCTGCCTATCCTGACCCTGAGCCCGCCTGCCATTCAGTACCGTTGCCCCACCTCTGGATTACTTACCCCTGCCTGCCTTGACCTGTCCATTGCCTGCCCCTGTTGGATTATTAAACCATAGTTTATTCGACGTTGTCTGCATCTGGGTCTTACCTTCATACCTGATACAGAGTTTAATGGCTGTGATAGGAGAAAACAACATTGTAGTTACTCCACAATACTAACCTAATTGACAGAGTGAAAAGAAGATAGCCTGTACAGAAAAAAAATATTCCCAAACACGCATCCTGTTTGCAACAAGGAAATAAAGTAATACTGCCAAAAAATGGCAAAGCAATTAACTTGTCCTGAATACAATGCGTAATGTTCCTGGAAAATCCAATAAATCCAATAATGTTCCAATAAAATCCATTGCTTAGTAACACTTTCCATATTTTCAAGCATAGTGGTGGCTGCGTCATGTTTTGGGTATGCTTGTAATCATTAAGGACTGGGGTATTTTTCAGGATAAGAAACAAACAGAATGGAGCTAAGCACAGGCAAAATCCTAAAGGAATACCTGGTTCAGTTTGCTTTCCACCAGACACTGGGAGATAAATTGACCTTTCAGTAGAACAAAACCTAAAACACAAGGTTGAATCTACACTGGAGTTGCTTACCAAGAAGGCAGGGAATGCGTCACATCTGCTCCTGCAACACCCTCTAGTGCTCATCTGGTGTCTCCTTGATCTGCCGCCACTCCCCCAGTGCTCTCTCCCTCTCCCTCTGTGTGTGTGTGTGTGTGTATGTGTGTGTGTGTGTGTGTGTGTGTGTGTGTGTGCGCGCGTGTGATTGTGTGGGCAGAGACAGGTGTGCTGGAGTCAGAGCAGATTCCCACCAGCTGCAACCTTTTCCATAATCAAGACCTCTACAAATACTCAGTCCTGCCACTTCCACACTGCCAGATCGTAATCTCTGCTCAGTCAGTCCATGTTTCTAGCTGTTTGTTCCTGTTGTGCCTGTTTTCCCTTGCCTGACGCTGTTTTTCTCTCCACTTACAGTTCTGCCCGCTCTGACTCTGGTCCTTGTCTCCAGTCCGACTTCTTGTCAGTCCCGCTACACTGTCCTGGATTCCCCACTCTACGCTTCCTTGGTTTCCCCTCCGGACCTGCTTACCCTGTCCCCACACCTCTCACTCCAGCCTCAGCCTCTGCACCTAGTTTCCACCAACCCACCCGAGCTTCCCCTGGCCTGCACTCAATCTTCCCACCGTTTTTAAATAAATACCTTGGTTACTTCATCCCAGTCTCCTCGTCTGAGTTTGCTCTTGGGTTCACCTGTTCCGCTCTGCATGACAGAATGTTCCGGAGTGGCCAATTTACAGTTTTGACTTACGTAAATCTACTTGAAAATCTATGGCAAAACCTGAAAATGTCTGTCTATTAATGATCAACAACAAATTTGACAGATGTTGAAGAATTTTGAAAATAATAATGGGCAAATGTTGCACAATCCAGGTGTGGAAAGCTCTTAGAGACTTCCCATAAACAGCTGTAATCGCTGCCAATAGTACTTCTACAAAGTACTGACTCAGAGGTGTGAATACTTATGTAAATTCAATATTTCTGTATATCATTTTCAATACATTTGCAAAAATTAAAAAAACATGTTTTCACTTTGTCCTTCTGGGGTCTTGTTTGTAAATGGATGATACAAAACATGTATTTAATCCATTTTGCATCATTGTGTGTAGATGGATGATACATTTTTGTTGTTGATTTAATCTCTTTTGAATTCAGGCTGTAACACAACAAAATGTGGAATAATTCAAAGTGTATGACTACTTTCTGAAGACACTGTATGTACAGTACATAGCTACCTCACTTACCTTGTACCCCTGCACATCGATTCGGTACTGGTACTCCCTGTATATAGCCAGGTTATTACCTCATACCCCTGGACATCGACTCGGTACTGGTTCTCCCTGTATACAGCCATGTTATTACCTCATACCCCTGCACATCGATTCGGTACTGGTTCTCCCTGTATACAGCCATGTTATTACCTCATACCCCTGCACATCGATTCGGTACTGGTTCCCCCTGTATACAGCCATGTTATTACCTCATACCCCTGCACATCGACTCGGTACTGGTTCTCCCTGTATACAGCCATGTTATTACCTCATACCCCTGCACATCGACTCGGTACTGGTTCTCCCTGTATACAGCCAGGTTATTACCTCATACCCCTGCACATCGATTCGGTACTGGTTCTCCCTGTATATAGCCAGGTTATTACCTCATACCCCTGCACATCGACTCAGTACTGGTTCTCCCTGTATATAGCCAGGTTATTACCTCATACCCCTGCACATCGATTCGGTACTGGTTCTCCCTGTATATAGCCAGGTTATTACCTCATACCCCTGCACATCGACTCGGTACTGGTTCTCCCTGTATACAGCCAGGTTATTACCTCATACCCCTGCACATCGACTCAGTACTGGTTCTCCCTGTATATAGCCAGGTTATTACCTCATACCCCTGCACATCGATTCGGTACTGGTTCTCCCTGTATATAGCCAGGTTATTACCTCATACCCCTGCACATCGACTCGGTACTGGTTCTCCCTGTATACAGCCAGGTTATTACCTCATACCCCTGCACATCGACTCAGTACTGGTTCTCCCTGTATATAGCCAGGTTATTACCTCATACCCCTGCACATCGATTCGGTACTGGTTCTCCCTGTATATAGCCAGGTTATTACCTCATACCCCTGCACATCGACTCAGTACTGGTTCTCCCTGTATATAGCCAGGTTATTACCTCATACCCCTGCACATCGATTCGGTACTGGTTCTCCCTGTATATAGCCAGGTTATTACCTCATACCCCTGCACATCGACTCGGTACTGGTACTCCCTGTATATAGCCATGTACATTTTTTAAAACTTTTTTTATTCGTTATTCACTGTGTATAAATTCCTCGTGTCACTATTTCTGTTATTTAAAATACATATGTTAATCCTTAACTCTGCATTGTTGTAAATGTAAGCATTTCACTATTATTCTACAATTGTTTACGAAGCATGTGGCAAATAAAATGTTATATGTATGTAACTGGTGAGGCGTG
Organism: Salvelinus fontinalis; assembly: GCF_029448725.1. NCBI lineage: Eukaryota > Metazoa > Chordata > Actinopteri > Salmoniformes > Salmonidae > Salvelinus > Salvelinus fontinalis. The sequence continues at coordinate 33,779,404 of NC_074692.1, forward strand.
TGTGTGTGTGTGTGTGTGTGTGTGTGTGTGTGTGTGTGTGTGTGTGTGTGTGTGTGTGTGTGTGTGTCTTTCACAGGTGGTGATAATTCTAAAGCAATGCTTTCGCCACCTTGGTTCAACATGCCAATATAGCATTTGGTCATGCATGCTCTTTCAACAGACTGTGAGCACTCAACTTAATCCCTGAAATTATTTAATTAATAATTGAATGGAAATGTTACTAAGCCATTACAAATAAATACTGTGGGGACCTCACAAAAATGAAACATGTTAAAATCAAACACTGCTGTTAATAGGTAATGATGCTAAGATCCATACCAGTGGTACACTCTCTCTCTCTACCTCTCTCTCTCTCTCTCTCTCTCTCTCTCTCTCTCTCTCTCTCTCTCTCTCTCTCTCTCTCTCTCTCTCTCTCTCTCTCTCTCTCTCTCTCTCTCTCTCTCTCTCTCTCTCTCTCTCTCTCTCTCTCTCTCTCTCTCTCTCTCTCTCTCTCTCTCTCTCTCTCTCTCTCTCTCTCTCTCTCTCTCTCTCTCTCTCTCTCTCTCTCTCTCTCTCCTCTCTCTCTCTCTCTCTCTCTCTCTCTCTCATAGAGCTTTGGTCAAAAGTCGTGTACTTTAATAGGGAATAGGATAGGATGCCATTTAGGATTCACATATTGACAGATCCTCCCAGGTGTTGGGGCTGTGGGAATCAATGTGTGGGTAGATAGAGTGGCGTGTGGTCCTGTCTTGACTGGCCAACGACGGCCTGTCTTGACTGACACACGACAGCCTGTCTTGATTGGCCAACGACAGCCTGTCTTGACTGGCCAACGACAGCCTGTCTTGACTGGCAAACGACAGCCTGTCTTGACTGGCCAACGACAGCCTGTCTTGACTGGCCAACGACAGCCTGTCTTGACTGACAAACGACAGCCTGTCTTGACTGGCAAACGACAGCCTGTCTTGACTGGCCAACGACAGCCTGTCTTGACTGGCAAACGACAGCCTGTCTTGACTGGCAAACGACAGCCTGTCTTGACTGGCCAACGACGGCCTGTCTTGACTGACAAACATCAGCCTGTCTTGACTGACAAACATCAGCCTGTCTTGACTGGCAAACGACGGCCTGTCTTGACTGGCAAACGACGGCCTGTCTTGACTGACAAACATCAGCCTGTCTTGACTGACAAACATCAGCCTGTCTTGACTGGCAAACGACGGCCTGTCTTGACTGGCAAACGACAGCCTGTCTTGACTGGCAAATGACTGCCTGTCTTGACTGGCCAACGACAGCCTGTCTTGACTGGCAAACGACAGCCTGTCTTGACTGGCCAACGACAGCCTGTCTTGACTGGCCAACGACAGCCTGTCTTGACTGGCCAACGACAGCCAGTCTTGACTGGCAAACATCAGCCTGTCTTGACTGGCAAACACCAGCCTGTCTTGACTGGCAAACACCAGCCTGTCTTGACTGGCCAACGACAGCCTGTCTTGACTGGCAAACACCAGCCTGTCTTGACTGGCAAACATCAGCCTGTCTTGACTGGCAAACACCAGCCTGTCTTGACTGGCCAACGACAGCCTGTCTTGACTGGCAAACGACAGCCTGTCTTGACTGGCCAACGACAGCCTGTCTTGCGTTCTAGACTAGGTAATAGTGCACATAGCTCTATAATCCAATAAAATCAGTGTTATTCTACTAGATACAGGCATTTACTGCATGTTTTGTTTTTTTACATATTGTTGAGTGATTGGTTACTTTCATGAGATCCCTGCTCACAAAAAGCCAATAAAGCCGGTAGCAAAGTATCCATCAGTGTAGAAAACCTCAAACAACTAAAAACCTTTCCTCTCTCTACTGACTCTATGGAGGGAACAAGGGGAATCGAGAGGCAATTATGATGAACAGAGTCTAACAATGATTACTATGTCTAGAACCTGTGTATATAGCTGCTGTAGCATTAATCCCTAAGCAACGAGAGCAATCGCAGTAGGACACCGACCCAGCAGCCTTCCACCTACAGTACATAGCAGGACTCTAAGCTAGACATAACAGCGATCATTTGATAGATGCTGAATCTCACTTAAATTCAAACTAAGAAATCTTGAGTTGGGATAATTCCCAGCCATTATACAAGGGTTCTGTTCAGGAAGATGAAATGTTACTGAGCGTTCAGAGAGAAATGGATAATGTAGAACAGATATGACTGTCAGATAGATCTGACATGATTTCCTATTCTATTTCTATCTGTAATGTTTAGAACATTTCACATCACTGAATACACACCAGTTGCACCATACACAAACCTACGTGACATATCATTTACCCTACTCTTTACAATGATTATATTTAATGAAGTCATAAATTGCCTGCCTGCCTAATCATATTCGTATGTGCTGGCTGAATAGATTCATGCGTACAGCCTATAGCTCTTGAATGAAACTCCAGAATATATTTGAAGAATTGAGAAGATGGATAAAAGCCTTATTTTCTTTGTGAAATATTGGAGGACAAAATAGATGTGCTCCATTCAAACAGGCTGACTATTAGTCATGTCCAGCAGCAACGAGAGAGAGAGAGAGCGAGAGAAAGAGAACGAGAGAAAGAGAGAGAGAGAGAGAGAGAGAGAGAGAGAGAGAGAGAGAGAGAGAGAGAGAGAGAGAGAGAGAGAGAAAGAGACAGAGAGAGAGAGAGAGAATGAGAGAGCCTGCGAAAGAGAGAAAAAGGCGCGAGAGAGAATTACTATTCACCCCAGTGATCAGATGAAAGCCATTTGCCCTACACTTATATTTGTAAAGAAAACTATTGGTGCTCTGTGGATGAATGATCCTCTCGTGTAGTATATTGAATGTTTTTATTTATTTATTCACAAACAGGAGTAACTATATAATTTAATTTCAATTGATTTCATTTCAATTTACTGTGCTGCAGCATCTTTGATCGACGTACAGAATTATTGACCTGCTGCAGGGTTCTACCTTTGGCTGTCTCTTATCAAGTGGACTTTGTCTTAAACACATACAAAATAGGCTACCTGTCAAAATAAACAAACATGTTGCCCTTCATAATCAGGTCAGAGTCAGGCAGGTACAGAACGGCAGGCAGGCTCGGGGTCAGGGCAGGCAGAGGTCTGTAATCAGGTCAGCGTCAATATGGTACAGAACGGCAGGCAGGCTCGGGGTCAGGGCAGGCAGAGGTCTGTAATCAGGTCAGAGTCAGGCAGGTACAGAACGGCAGGCAGGCTCGGGGTCAGGGCAGGCACAATGGTTAGAAGCGGGGAGAATAGGAAACAGAAACTTGAGAAAACAGGAAGAGACGGGAAAGCATGTGCAGCTCAGTTTCCACCTCATTTTGTGGGCAGTGTGCACATAGCCTGTCTTCACTTGAGAGCCAGGTTTCCATACGGCGGCCTTTCTCAATAGCAAGGCTATGCTCACTGAGTCTGCTTTCCTTAAGTTTGGGTCAGTCACAGTGGTCAGGTATTCTGCCAATGTGTTTTTTCTGTTTAAGGCCAAATAGCTTTCTAGTTGCTCTGTTTTTTGTTAATTATTTCCAATATGTCAAGTAATTATCTTTTTGTTTTCTCATGATTTGGTTGTGTCTAATTGTATTGCTGTCCTGAACAGAGCCCCAGGAACAGCTTGCTTAAGGGACTCTTCTCCAGGTTCATCTCTCTGTAGGTGATGGCTTTGTTATTGGAGGTTTGTCCCATTTAGTGAATACTTGGTTGGTGAACGGACCCCAGACCTCACAACCATAAAGGGCAATGGGTTCTATAACCGATTCAAGTATTTTTAGCCAGATCCTAATAGATATGTCGAATTTTATGTTCCTTTTGATGGCATAGAATGCCCTTCTTGCCTTGTCTCTCAGATCGTTCACAGGTTTGTGGAAGTTATCTATGGCGCTGATGTTTAGACCAAGGTATGTATAATTCTTTGGTTTGTTTGTTTGTCAATTAGAGTGTCCAGGGTGAATACGTGGTCTGTCCTATGATAATTTGGTAAAAAGCCTATTTGACATTTGCTCAGTACATTGTTTTCACTGAGGAAATGTACGTGTCTGCTGTTAATGATAATGCAGAGGATTTTCCCAAGGTTGCTGTTGACGCATATCCCACGGTAGTTATTGGGGTCAAATTTGTCTCCACTTTTGTGGATTGGGGTGATCAGTCCTTGGTTCCAAATATTGGGGAAAATGCCAGAGCTAAGGATGATGTTAGAGTTTTAGTATAGCCAATTGGAATTTGTTGTCTTTATATTTGATCATTTCATTGAGGATACCATCAACACCACAGGCCTTTTTGGGTTGGAGGGTTTTTATTTTGATTCTAAGATTTGTATTTGATCATGTATATGTTTTTGCTGTTTGTTCTTTGTTATATAGCCAAAAGGATTGGAGAAGTGGTTTACCCATCTCCATTTTGGATAGGTAATTCTTTGTGTTGTTGTTTGTTTAGTGTTTTCTAACCATTTTCCCAGAAGTGGTTAGAGTCTATGGATTCTTCAATTACATTGAGCTGATTTCTGACGTGCTGTTCCTTCTTTTTCCGTAGTGTATTTCTGTACTCTTTTAGTGATTCACCATAGTGAAGGCGTAGACTCAGGTTTTCTGGGTCTCTATGTTTTTGGTTGGACAGGTTTTTGCATTCTTTTTTGCATTCTTTTTTGCATTCTTCATCAAACCATTTGTCATTGTTGTTATTTTCTTCGGTTTTCAGTTTTTAATTTTTACATTTGATATGGAAGCTGAGAGGTCAAATATAGTTTTAAGATTTTCTACTGGCAAGTTTACACCTTCACTATTACAGTGGAACGTTTTGTCCAGGAAGTTGTTTAAAAGGGATTGAATTTGTTGTTGCCTAATTGTTTTTTGGTAGGTTTCCAAACTACATTCCTTCCATTTATAGCATTTCTTAATAATATTACTCAGTTCCTTTGGCTTTGATGCCTCATGATTGAGTATTGCTCTGTTCAAGTAGACTATGATTTTGCTGTGATCTGATAGGGGTATCAGTGGGCTGACTGTGAACGCTCTGAGAGACTCTGGGTTGAGGTCAGTGATAAAGTAGTCTACAGTACTACTGCCAAGAGATGAGCTGTAGGTGTACCTATCATAGGAGTCCCCTCAAAGCCTACCATTGACTATGTACATACCCAGCGTGCGACAGAGCTGCAGGAGTTGTGACCCGTTTTTGTTGGTTATGTTGTCATAGTTGTGCCTAGGGGGCATATGGGGGAGGGACTGCTGTCACCTCCAGGTAGGTGTTTGTCCCCCTGTGTGCTGAGGGTGTCAGGTTCTTGTCCGGTTCTGGCATTTATGTCGCTACAGACTAGTACATGTCCCTGGGCCTGGAAATGATTGATTTCCCCTCCAGGATGGAGTAGCTATCTTCATTAAAGTATGGGTATTCTAGTGGGGGGATATAGGTAGCACACAGGAGGACATTTTTCTCTGTTAATAAGATCATTTCCTTTTGAATTTATAACCAGATGTAAAATGTTCATGTTTTGATTAATTTAATGGAGTGAGTTAGGTCTGCTCTATACCAAATTAGCATACCCCCTGAGTCCCTTCCCTGTTTCACACCTGGTAGTTTTTTGGATGGGACTACCAGCTCTCTGTAACCTAGAGGGCAACCAGTGGGTCCATCTCCTCTATACCATGTTTCTTGTAGGATGACAATGTCTGTATTTTCAATGTCTTTGATGAAGTCAGGCCTTGGATATAAGTCAGGCCTAGGATGAGATAGTGAAGGCTTTGTGTTCCATAGTGTCCAATGTTGTTGGTCGTGTGGTTTGGCCTCAGGCCAGTAAGTGTGAGCAGAGCGTGCTGAGCATCTGGTACATGCCATTGTCTTGTGCTAGTTTAAGAGTGGGCGTTGGGCCTGTTTGCCTGCTCACGGCCTGTGCGAATGTGTGACTTCCATGTTGAGGCCCTCTTTGCGGAGGTGGGGGCATGGGGTGGGCAGGAGGGGCATAGGTCTGATCTGAGGTGGCCTAAACGGGGTGTGAGCATGGTTGACTTGGGGGGGCAGTTGATTGGTTGGGGTGGGGGTGTGTTTGTGGCTGGTGGTGTTGTGGTCTGGATGTAGGTCTTCTCGGTGTGGGTCCTCTATGTGTAGGTCCGGGGGGCCTACATAAGGGGACCTGGTCATAAAGGCTGTTCAAGTCCAGGATGGAGTGTGGGCCAGGTAAACATTTGGTTTTGAGGCACAGTCACGAGAAATACTTGCGTTTACCCGCTGTATTGTAGCAGGGTGGAAGTCTTTTCGTGGTAGCAGGGTGGATATAACCACTTTTTCACTCACTCCCTTTAGTGCTGTGGCCACCCTTTCCTGCTGTGCTCTCAGGTCGTTTGTGCCTGTGTGTATTATTATGTGGCCTGGTGAACCTAGTTGGTCCTCAGACAGAAGGTCTAGAATGCATTGGGTGTTTGGACACCAGAGTTTAGACACACTGTGTTTGTGAAAAAGTTTTCCCGTTTGAGAAATTTCCCATCTGTTCATAATGGCAGACCCTGGCCATGACTTCACTCACCAAGGGCATCAAGTTGAGAAATGCAAAAACACACATATATGTATGATACACACTTGTTCATATGTGAAACAGGACAAATATAAGCACCCGCCAAATTACTATTATTTCAAATTAGTCCAGGGTCAATCTCCAAATAGAACTGTAGCCTGATAGAAACTGACCTGTAACTGCATCCCAAATAGCACCATGTTCCCTGTATTGTTTAATACTTTAAACCAGGGATCTGGACAAAAGTAGTGTACTTTATAGTGGATAGGGTAGGATGCTATTTAGGACTCAACCAATTACAGATCCTCTCAGGTGTTGGTGCTGTGGGAATTCAAACTAAGAAATTCAAACTAAGAAATATTGAATTGAGATATAGAGGAGACTATAACCCCCACCCATTATAGAAGGGGTCTGTTCAGGTGGATTAAACGTTACCGAGCGTTCAGATAGAAATGGGTCATGTAGAACAGATATGACTGTCAGATAGAATAGGAAATCATGTCAGATCTATCTATTCTATTTCTATCTGTAATGTTCAGAACATTTCACATCACTGAATACACCCCAGTTGCACCATACACAAACCTACGTGACATATCATTTACCCTACTCTTTACAATGATTATATTTAATGAAGTCATAAATTGCCTGCCTGCCTAATCATATTCGTATGTGCTGGCTGAATAGATTCATGCGTACAGCCTATAGCTCTTGAAAGCAACTCCGGAATATATTTGAAGAATTGAAAGGATGCATAAAAGCCTTATTTTCTTTGTGAAATATTGAAGGAGGACAAAATAGATGTGCTCCATTCAAACAGGCTGACTATTAGTCATGTACAGCAGCAAAGAGAGAGAGAGAGCGAGAGAAAGATAATGAGAGAAAGAGAGAGAGAGAGAGAGAGAGAGCGAGAGAAAGAGAGAGAGTGCTATTATTCCTGATTAATTTGAGTGAAAAGTCCCAGTGAGAGAGAGAAAGAGAGAGAGTTACTATTCGTCCCAGTGATCAGATGAAGACAACTTGCCCTCTGCTTATATTTGTAAAGGAAACTATTGGTGCTTTGTGGATAAATTATCCTCTCTTGTGTAGTATTTTCAATGATTTAATTTATTTATTCACAAACAGGAGTAACTATATAATTTTGGCTATTTAATTTCGATTTATCAAGGGGTGCTGCATCATCTATGATCAACATGAATAATCCCTGTCATTCACGTGAAGAAAAGATGGAAATACAGGGTGCCTTGTGAACATTTGTCAGCGAGTGGGTAACCCGCCTCCACTATCGGTTCTATTGGCCAACGTGCAATCACTGGAGAATAAACTGGATGATCTCCATTCAAGACTATCCTACCAACGGGACATTAAAAACTGTAATATCTTATGTTTCACCGAGTCGTGGCTGAACAACGACACGGATAATATACAGCTGGCTGGGTTTTCCGTGCATCGGCAAGACAGAACAGCCATGCCTGGTAAGACAAGGGATGGTGTGTCTATTTTTCAATAACATCTGGTGCACAATGTCTAATATTAAGGAAGTCTCAAGGTATTGCTCACCTGAGATAGAATGACTCACGATAAGCTGTAGACCACACTATCTACCAAGAGAGTTTTCATCTATATTTTTCGTAGCCTTCTATTTACCACCACACACCGATGCTGGCACTAAGACCGCACTCAACAAGCTGTATAAGGCCATAAGCAAACGAGAAAATGCTCATCCAGAAGCGGGTACTCCTAGTGGCCGGGGTCCTTAATATAGGCAAACTTAAATCCATTTAACCTCATTACTTCCAGCATGTCACATGGAACCAGAGGGAGAAAAAAAAACTCTAGACCACCTTTACTCGACACATACTAAGCTCGATGCATACTAAGCTCTCCCTTGCCCTCCATTTGGCAAATCTGACCATCATTCTATTCTCCTGATTCCTGCTTACAAGCAAAAACTAAAGGAGAAAGTACCAGTGACTCGCTCAATATGGTGGTCAGATGACGCAGATGCTACGCTACAGGACTGTTTTGCTAGCACAGACAGGAATATGTTCCGTGATTCATCCAAAAGCATTGAGGAGTATACAACCTCAGTCACCGTATTCATCAATAAGTACATCGACGACATCGTCCCCACAGTGACCGTACGTACATCTCCCAACCAGAAGCCATGGATTACAGGGCACATGCTCCGATCTAAAGGCTGGAGCTGCCGCTTTCAAGGAGCGGGACACTAAATACAAACGCTTATGAGAAATCCCGCTATGCCCTCAGACGAACCATCAAACAGGCAAAGCATCAATACAGGACTAAGATTGAATCGTACTACACCGGAGCTGACGCACGTCAGATGTGGCAGGGCTTGCAAACTATTACGGAGTACAAAGGGAAACCCAGCCACGAGCTGCCCAGTGACGCAAGCCTACCAGACCAGCTAAATGCCTTCTATGCTCGCTTCGAGGCAAGCAACACTGAAGCATGCATGAGAGCACCAGCTGTTCCGGACAACTGTGTAATTACGCTCTCTGTAGCTGATGTGAGCAAAACCTTTAAACAGGTCAACATTCACAAGGCCGCGGGGCCAGATGGATTACCAGGACATGAACTCAGAGAATGAACAGACACACAGGCAAGGGTCTTCACTGACACTTTCAACCTCTCAATGATCAAGTCTGTAATACCTACATGTTTCAAGCAGACCAGCATAGTCCCTGTGACCAAGAAAGCTAAGGGAATCTACCTGAAAGACTACCGCCCCGTAGCACTCATGTCGTTAGCCATGCAGTGTTTTGAAAGGCTGGTCATGGCTCACATAAACACCATCATCCCGGAAACCCTAGACCCAATCCAATTTGCATACCGCCCCAACAGATTCATAGATAACGCAATCTCAATCGCACTCCACACTGCCCTTTCCCACCTGGACAAAAGGAACACCTAACAGTTGAAGTCGGAAGTTTACATACACTTAGGTTGGAGTCATTAAAACTCGTTTTTCAACCACTTCACAAATTTCTTGTTAACAAACTATAGTTTTGGCAAGTCGGTTAGGACATCTACTTTGTGCATGACACAAGTAATCTTTCCAACAATTGTTAACAGACAGATTATTTCAATTATAATTTACTGTATCACAATTCCAGTGGGTCAGAAGTTTTAATACGCTCAGTTGACTGTGCCTTTATAAAGCTTGGAAAATTCCAGAAAATTATGTTGTGGCTTTAGAAGCTTCTGATAGGCTAATTGACATCATTTGAGTCAATTGGAGGTGTACCTGTGGATGTATTTAAAGACCTACCTTCAAACTCAGTGCCTCGTTGCTTGACATCATGGGAAAATCAAAAAAAATCAGCAAAGACCTCATAAAAAAAATTGTAGACCTCCACAAGTCTGGTTCATCCTTGGGAGCAATTTCCAAACGCCTAAAGGTACCACGTTCATCTGTACAAACAATAGTACGCAAGTATAAACACCGTGGGACCACGCAGCTGTCATACCGCTCAGGAAGGAGACGCGTTCTGTCTCCTAGAGATAAACGTACTTTGGTGCGAAAAGTGCAAATCAATCTCAGAACAACAGCAAACGACCTTGTGAAGATGCTGGAGGAAACGGGCACCAAATGATCTATATCCACAGTAAAACAAGTCCTATATCGACAAAACCTGAAAGACTGCTCAGCAAGGAGGAAGCCACTGCCCCAAAACCGCCATAAAAAAGACAGACTACGGTTTGCAACTGCACATGGGGGAAAATATAGTACTTTTTGGAGAAATATCCTCTGGTCTGATGAAACAAAAATGGAAATGTTTGGCCATAATGACCATCGTTATGTTTGGAGGAAAAAGGGGAGGCTAGCAAGCCGAGAACATCATCCCAACTGTGAAGCATGGGGGTGGCATCATCATGTTGTGGGGGTGCTTTGCTGCAGGAGGGAGTGGTGCACTTCACAGAATAGATGGATTCATGAAGGAGGAAAATAATGTGTATATATTGAAGCAACATCTCAAGACATCAGTCAGGAAGTTAAAGCTTGCTCGCAAATGGGTCTTCCAAATGGACAATGACCCCAAGCATACTTCCAAAGTTGTGGCAAAATGGCTTAAGGACAACAAAGTCAAGGTATTGGAGTGGCCATCACAAAGCCCTGACCTCAATCCTATAGGAAATTTGTGGGCAGAACTGAAAAAGCGTGTGCGAGCATGGAGGCCTACAAACCTGACTCAGTTACACCAGCTCTGTCAGGAGGAATGGGCCAAAATTCACCCAACTTATTGTGGGAAGCTTGATGAAGGCTACCCGAAACATTTGACCCAAGTAAAAAAATGTAAAGGCAATGCTACCAAATACTACTTGAGTGTATGTAAACTTCTGACCCACTGGGAATGTGATGAAAGAAATAAAAGCTGAAATAAATCATTTTCTCTACTATTATTCTTACATTTCACATTCTTAAAATAAAGTGGTGACCCAAGACAGGGACATTTTTACTAGGATTAAATGTCAGGAATTGTGAAAAACTGAGTTTAAATGTATTTGGTTAAGGTGTATGTAAACTTCCAACTTCAACTGTATGTGAGAATGCTGTTCATTGACTACAGCTTAGCGTTCAACACCATTGTGCCCACAAAACTGTCCTAAGACAGGGACATTTTTTACTAGGATTAAATGTCAGGAATTGTGAAAAACTGAGTTTAAATGTATTTGGTTAAGGTGTATGTAAACTTCCAACTTCAACTGTATGTGAGAATGCTGTTCATTGACTACAGCTTAGCGTTCAACACCATTGTGCCCACAAAGCTGACCTAAGACAGGGACATTTTTACTAGGATTAAATGTCAGGAATTGTGAAAAACTGAGTTTAAATGTATTTGGTTAAGGTGTATGTAAACTTCCAACTTCAACTGTATGTGAGAATGCTGTTCATTGACGACAGCTTAGCGTTCAACACCATTGTGCCCACAAATGTCATCACTAAGCTATGTACCCTGGGACTAAACACTTCCCTCTGGATCCTGGACTTCCTGGCGGGCCGCCCCCAGGCGGAAAGGGTAGGAAACAACACATCTGCCACGCTGATCCTCAACACGTGGGCCCCTCAGGGGTGCATGCTTAGTCCCCTCCTGTACTCCCTGTTCACCTATGACTGCGTAGCCAAGCACGACTCCAGCACCATCATTATGTTTGCTGACGACACAACAGTAGTAGGCCTGATCACCGACGATGATGAGAAAGCCTATATGCAGGAGGTCAGAGACTTGGCAGTGTGGTGCCAGGACAACAACCTCTCCCTCAACCTGAGCAAGACAAAGGAGCTGATCGTGGACTACAGGAAAAGGATGGCCGAACACGTCCACATTCACATTGACGAGGCTGTAGTGGGGCAGGTTGAGAGTTTTAAGTTCCTTGGTGTCCACGTCACCAACAAAGTATCATGGTCCAAACACACTAAGACATTCATGAAGAGGGCACAACAACACCTTTCCCCCTCAGGAGTCTGAAAAGATTTGGCATGAGTCCCCAGATCCTCAAACAGTTCTACAGCTGCACCATTGAGATCATCCTGACCAGTTGCATCACCGCTTCGTATGGCAACTGTTCGGCATCAGACCTTAAGGTGCTACAGAGAGTAGTGTGTACGGCCCAGTACATTACTGGGGTCAAGCTTCCTGCCATCCAGGACCTATATACTAGGCGGTGTCAGAGGAAGGCCTAAAACATTTGCATGGACGCCAGTCACCCAAGTCATTGACTGTTCTCTCTGCTACCGCATGGCAAGTAGTACCGGAGTCGCCAAGTCTAGGTCCAAAATGCTCCTTAACTTTTCTCAATAGGGGGTGCTGTTTGCACTTTGTAATAATTTCGTTCCCAAATTAAACTGCCTCATACTCAATTCTTGCTCGTACAATATGCATATTATTATTACTATTGGATAGAAAACATGCTCTAGTTTCTAAAACCGTTTGAATTATATCTGTGAGTAAAACAGAACTGGAGTTGGAGCAATTTTCCTATGAGGATGTGAGAATGCTGAAATCTGCAGGCTGTTCTGAGGTCCGTTTATTAATTTGCCTGTCTTCTATTGGTTGAGATGCACTGCATACGCCTTCCCCTGGATGTCAGCGAATAGTGAGAATTGAAATTGTGTTGCTAGGCAGATCTGAGAGCTTATAAATGGGCTGGCAACGTGGGGTCCTTCCTTTCTTCTCTTCGCCATGACGCAAAAAGGACCTCAGGATGTCGTTCTAGAAAGCTCCCGTTATAGCCCTTAGATATATCCGGCTCTGTTTTTATTCGATATAGGTGTTAAAGACATCATAATGTTGTTATTTTAAACCGAGTTATATCAGTTTATATCAGTATATTGCGATTTTCGGGTATTTATTTGTGCTGCGTTCTAGGGAGTTGGACACGTCTTGCCCACATGGCTAATGTTTACTGCTAATTCCAAAGTTGAAGGCGACAATCTACAACCGAGCAACGATTCTTTTGGAAAAAGGACAACTTGCCCAAGATTCTGATGGGAGCTCATCAAAAAGTAAGAACTATTTATGATGTTAATTCGTTGTTCTGTTGAAAAATGTTAAACTCATATTCCGCCATTAATTTCGGTACGGTCTCGCTTTAACGCACGCTGTATGTCGTAGTAACGTTAATTTTAAAAATCTAACACAGCGATTGCATTAAGAAGTAATGTATCTTTCATTTGCTGTCCAACCTGTATTTTTTAGTCAAGTTTAGGATTAGTTACTGATTAGATTAGGTGCCTCTCCCAAGATTTCTCCCGACATATTGTTGGCAGCTTGGCTACTTTTCTCATTGTATAACCACGATTTGTGCCACTAAATATGCACAGTTTCGAACAAACTCTATATGTATTGTGTAATATGATGTTAGAGGACTGTCATCTGAAGAAGTTTGAGAAGGTTAGTGAAAAAAATATTATATTTGCTGGTTTATTCGTTATCGCTATTGTTGGCCTGAATCAATGCTGCTGTGTGGTTGGCTATTGTAGTAAGCTAATATAATGCTATATATTGTGTTTTCGCTGTAAAATACTTAAACAATCTGAAATATTGGCTGGATTCACAAGATCTTTGTCTTTCATTTGCTGTACGCTGTGTATTTTTCAGAAATGTTTTATGATGAGTATTTTGGTAATACACGATGGTCTCTGTAGTTATTCTAGTTGCTTTGGTGAGAGTTGTGATGGTGGCTGCAATAGTAAACTATGATTTATACCTGAAATATGCAAATTTTTCTAACAAAACATATGCTATACAATAAATATGTTATCAGACTGTCATCTGATGAAGTTGTTTCTTGGTTAGTGGCTATTTATATCTTTATTTGGTCGAAATTGTGATAGCTACCTATGCAGGAAAAAAATGGTGGGAAAAAAAAGTTGTGTCTTTTGCTATCGTGGTTAGCTAATAGATTTACATATTGTGTCTTCCCTGTAAAACATTTTATAAATCAGAAATGATGGCTGGATTCACAAGATGTGTATCTTTCATCTGGTGTCTTGGACTTGTGATTTAATGATATTTAGATGCTAGTATTTACTTGTGATGCTAGGCTATGCTAGTCAGCTTTTTTACTGATGGGGGTGCTCCCGGATCCGGGATTGTGGCCAAGTAGAAGCTTCTACCCCCAAGCCATTAGAATGCAGAACAATTAATCAAATGGCCACCCAAACTATTTACATTGACCACCCCACCCTCAATTTATCACAACCTACAAGTGCAATTTACCTTGACTAACCTGTACCCCCACACATTGACCCCCTGTATATAGCCTCGTTTGTTATTTTATTGTGTTACTTTTAATTTCATTTTTTACTTTAGTTTATTTAATAAATATATTGTTGAACTGCATTGTTGGTTAAGTTAAGGGCTTGTAAGTAAGCATTTCACGGCAAGGTCTACACTAGTTGTACCTGGCGCACGTGACAATTACAATTTGATTTAATTTGATTTGAACACACTGAGCCAGGAGAAGAAGAAATACGTGGACATGGCTATCATGCATGCCAACGAGCAATACAAGACGAGGGGAGAACACATGAATTACATGTCAACTCTTGTAGAACCCGTGGTAAGGATCCTGTTTTCCTGCTACGGTCATAATTGTATTAATTCAGGCTACAGTTTGGGATTGGGAAAGATGTTCAATGGTAATTTGAGAGGGGTTACATCTGCCTAACCCCATTTCTCACTTGTATACCAAAACAAGTGGTGATGACCTCGTTTTGTTGTTTAAAATGGAGCTTTATTACATTGTTTTACACCATTGTCCCCCCCGTCAGGTGATAACTACAAACAATTTTGGAACATTTTTATATACATAAAGCATGTATTTAAAGGAATATAACACAAGTTTAACAAAAGTGTATTTCTCGGTCTCTTTTAAAACCACCGTTCTTCTATCTGCTACAACTCAAACCACACTACACCACCTTTAACATGCTCCCGGGTGGCGCAGTGGTCTAGGGCACTGCATCGCAGTGCTAGTTGCCCCACCAGAGTCTCTGGGTTCGTATCCAGGCTGGGCTGGGTTCGCGCCTAGGCTCTGTCGCAGCCGGCCGTGACCGGGAGGTCCGTGGGGCGACATACAATTGGCATAGCGTCGTCCGGGTTAGGGAGGGTTTGGCCGGTAGGGATATCCTTGTCTCAGTATGTAAATGTAATAAAATGTATGCACTCTACTGTAAGTCGCTCTGGATAAGAGCGTCTGCTAAATGACTTAAATGTAAATGTCCTGAAGTCAACAACTTGTACCTTGGCCAACGGAGCAAGTGAACATTAACATCGCCCTGAATGCAATGCAATGCAGAGGCAGAAGCACAATACAAGCGGTTCAATGTGTGCATGCTTGTCAGTCTGATGGATCATCCGAACAGGATAGAGCACACAAAAACACGTTCAAACCTTTCATAGATGACGAGCAGGGTCAGGTAAAGACCACAATGGCCATAGAGGGTAAAAACATTTCAAAACTCTAGTTTCAGATGGCTTTCATATTTTAGGAAGACAAGGTTTATGGGTGGGGTGGGGGCTAGTAGCTTTCCGTTCACCTTCCCGCCCAGACTACAATCAATTATAGGATTGACAGAAGAGAGAGAACTTCAGTCTCAACTTGAAAGTTGAGACCGAGTCAGATTCTCTCATGTTGGCAAACCATTCCATAAAGAGGTCTGTAGGATAAAGCCTCCTGCTACTGAAGCTGTGCTTCCAATTCACCTGATTGAATTTGCAGAAAAGGATCATTACATATTAGCAAAAATTAGTAGCAAAACACATGGAATCTAACCTGGAATGCTGTTAAGCAACACCATCGACTCCTACTTTGCCTCGGTTTCCTCCTTCAGGATCTTCTGCCGACAGAGTTGTATTGCCGGTGCTATAACATATGAAGGTGAACGTACAGTTCATAGATTGTTTAAAATACATCAGCGTTTTTTTGTTGCAAAATTATTTCAACACATTCCTGAACAATGGGTCGTCTCAATACTTAACTGATTTCCAGTTCTACATCTATACCTTGCTTCTCCCTGACCTTGGCTGCATAGTAGAGGATTGCATCGGGGAGGGTGTCAACACCATGAAATCTCCTCTGTGATCTTCCCAAATTGTCTGTTCTCTGTCAGCAAGCCAACTACCAGTCACAAACCTGGTACCATCAGTGACCTGAAATGTAAAGTACAATCAGAAACCATAATGAGCATTACAATGGGTGATGATGGGACTAAATCAAATTACAACTAGCTGTTTCTTAATAGTGTCTGCAACTACAAAGAAGTAGGGTTTAACAGAATAAATGATAGAGAAAATGTTTTATTCATTACCTGACAGTCAGCATCATGAGCATAGGCATGAAAGGCTGGCACTGCAAATGTGGTGTCCACCATCAGATTGGCACTGTTTTTCTAAACGTCTAAATCATTTTGTGTAGGAGAATTTTTTGTGTGATTTTTTTTGTGTAAAACATTACTTGTGATGACAAAGCAGGTACGGAGCTATCCATTTCTAGCCATTCATAAAACCTTATCAAGTGATTCATGAATCTCTTACTACAGGGTGGTGGTTAAATATTAAATTCATTATTTTCCTTCCTTCCTTCCTTCCTTCTTTCCATCCATCCATCCATCCATCCATCCATCTACATCCACATACTTCTCTCCTCTCTTCAGGTTCAGGAACCTCAGCAGATGCTCGTGCCTGCACGCCATCCCAAACACACCAGTTATGTCCAGATTCTGGGTTTGGATTGCAGCACATTCCCAGATTGAAATCTCGGGCACCCCTGTAAAATGAAGTAAATAAGTATGAGTGAAAAAAGTCCTTCATATTCACTAAGCAGTTTCATCCAGTCTTTTCAACATAAAAAATATATTTTTCCTTCTGGGATGTAAAAATAGGGCATCAGCTGCAATAATTTGATGACTGTTTCCTTTAAAACAATTATGAAAACAATGAATTGTAAAAAATTATTAGGGATACAGGGAATGGACATTTCCAGTTGTATTGCTTTCTGAAGAATTGGTCAATTACGCTGTAGTTTCTTCATAAATGTATCTGTAATCAGTAGTATCCACCAAGCAGATGATTGGCCCACCTAGCATTACCAGAGTCCCATTATCCAGCGTGTCGTGGATCCAGACAGGCCTTCATTGCAAATGTAGAGGCCTAGGTGGCAAAGCCACCCACACAACTTTGTCCTGTCTGGCAATCCCGTACTTTACCTGTTTCCGCCTCCCACAACTTGGACGAAGGGTTGGGTTTTTGAGAGGCTTGCAATGGTATTGCCATTAACATTACTACTATTTGGCAAGAAAATTATAGAATATACTGTATATAAGAAAGACAAGTGTGGTTGGATATATTTTCCCTCATAAATTATGAACACTGAATTCAAATAAGAATCTTAGCTTACTGAGACTTTATAGTTGTTCTTTAATTGTTATCATTGACATACCTGTGGACAGAGAGGACACTTTGTTACGTCTGAGGTCAGTGACGCCTGACAGTCTCTCGTTCAAACTGCCAGTGTTTGAACTCCTCAAACGACTCCTTTGTGAGCTTCCGGTAGAGATCAACTGTCTAGATAGAAGAATAAATAAAAATTCTCCTCATAGTAAAAAAACACACATGTATGGTTGATTTCCAATTTAAAAAACAATAACTACCTTCCAGCATGCATTGGATTTATGGGAAACCGAGGTAATCCCTCTCAAAGACACCCCACACTCCAGCTGCAGGGCTGCAAAATGGCATGAGGTCCACTGAAATTGCTGTTTGCAGCTGGTGGGGGTGGCAGGCCAGTCTGCAGCCGATCAGTGTGACAGGTTCCAGCTCACAGCTGCAAAACTGCAGCTAGACGTCATGAGCTCTTCCTGAAATGAGGACGTTCCATTTCCTAGATTGCATGTTTTAAACATTACATTCGATGTTGGTGAGATGCATGCCTCTTAAGAACTTTCGAAATGACTCCAGGTTTTCATCATAACAACAGAGAGAACAGGGTTATGGTAAACTAGATCAAATTAAATTTAAATAAAAGTTGTAAATTGTGCCGGAATACAGTGTAGTGTGCACAATACAATGAAAACAGTTAGGTAAGTAAAGTACAGTAGTTGCCATAGCAGCAAAGAGTCAGTTCAGTTTTCATCAACAGTCTTATGGAGGGAGAAACTGTCCCTGAGCATGGTGCCGCAACACTTGATGCTCTGATACAGTTTGCTAGATGGTTAAGGAGCCAGATGGCTTAGTTTCCAATTTTGAAATAAGGCCGGCCTCTCACGTCAACAACAGTCAGAAGACTGTACTGGCTCCACTGCCATCGTAGGCCCACCGGGACTCATGGGATGAAATGCCCTGACTAAGACAGACAGACACACAGTTGTTGTAGAACAGACTACAGTACAGTAGCTGCAGGTTTGAAACTACACTATCAGTGCACAAGTTGTTAGAAAACTTCCAAACAACTCTGTGCTTGTCACATTTACCTCACCGCTGCAGGGAACTGTAACTTTTATACAAACTGAACTGTATTTACATGATCAACATTTTTGACTGGACAAAAATAACAGGTTAATTAGGGATTTTCGCCTAAAATGACATACCCAAATCTAACTGCCTGTAACTCAGGCCCTGAAGCAATGTTATGCATATTCTTGGTACCATTTGAAAGGAAACACGTTGAAGTTTGTGGTAATGTGAATTGAATGTAGGAGAATATAACACAATAGATCTGGTAGAAGAAAATACAAAGAAGAAAGCAACCGTTTTTTAAAATCTACCACCAACTTTGAAATGCAACAGAAAGGTCCCAAATCTAGCCATCACTCTGGTTGTAATTCCGATAGTGTCCACGAGATGGTAGCGTATGTGCAAAGTTTCAGACAGATCACTTGAAGTACGAGCAAACTACATGAAATTTAGTGTGACGTCACCCAGGTACATTTGGGCAAATCGTGAAGGAGACATTTACATTCACATTACATTTTTCTGCAAGAATATCGTCAAATCTGTATAATTGGACTTTGATTTAGCTTTTCCAGTATTAGTAGCTATATTATAAGTTCATCATTTGCAAAACACCCAGTTTTCATGACTTCATAACTCTCCAAATTCAAGTATTTTTTGTCCTAAAGGAAAAGGCTTTATGTCGCACAAGGTTAGCAGCAACATTTTGCAACATATACTGGGTGTCCGCATACTCCCGTAAAGCCCAGCTCATTGGCTATCTAGCTAGATGTGTTTGACCCAGATTGGGTCAAAATTGACAAAGTTATTTGACAAAGTTACAGTCAATCAAGTGAAGACTACATGCGTCATCGGCGTGCCATGAAGGCGTCGCTCTCTGACCAAATCGGGTGTCCTATAGGAAATACTACACCCCTAATAATATTGTGAAGTCTGATTACGTTCTAGGATCTCTGAGGAATAAATACAAATGTGATTTGACTGGTTGAATCAACGTTTAGGGTTAGATTTTCACAGATTCCTTTCTTTGCAAATTGAACGAGTCAAAATACAAAATCGATCATGCATGTTATATGGACCTTTTTAGGATATGAACAATTATTTTATCTACCAAAACAACACTTCATGTTATCTCTGGCACTCTTTGGATGATAAATCAGAGCAAGATTTCAGAATGTATGTAACAATCTTTTTCATCTGAGGAACAGGAAATATCGGACCAAAACGCAGCGTCGTAAGTGTCCATGTTAATTTAATATAATTGAACACGATACAAAATAACAAAGTGAAACAATGAAAATCGAAACAGTCCTGAAAGGTGACACAGCACAAAACAGGAAACAACTACCCACAAACCACAGGTGGGAAAAGGATACCTAAGTATGGTTCTCAATCAGAGACAACAATAGACAGCTGCCTCTGATAGGGAACCATACCAGGCCAAACACATAGAAACGTAGAAACGTAGAAAAAACACATAGAATGCCCACCCCAACTCACTTACAATGTAAGTATACATTTCACCTTCAGAGGTGAATTTATCAAACCTATCGCGATGAAATAAGTATTTTGTTGTTAGGAGCGCTCCTCAAACAATAGCATGGCATTTTTTCGCAATAATAGCTACTGTAAATTGGACAGTGCAGTTAAATTAATATGAATTTAAGCCTTAAGACGATTTAAGACACCTATATGTACCGACATTTGTTGTTTCTCTAAAATGTGCGATCTTGACACAAGGCTCTGCATAATTTACAACTGTCCCGTTAACAGGACGCCTATCCCTAAGAATTTTAACCAGTTTTTTGACGTAACATAAAATACATTTCCCTCCATAACTACGACTGGTGGACAATGTTGGGAGTGCGGTGTGTTCTCACAGCACAGGTGACACAGAAATATTTATCTGAGCCACAATCCCCACAGCGCCATAGCTCAGCCTATGCCAAAACTTAACACACACTGCAGACGGCGTTGGGTGCAGGACATTCCAGCTCCACTGCAGGCATGTGGAGCATGTGGAGTCCCGTATAGCTCAGTTGGTAGAGCATGGCGCTTGCAACGCCAGGGTTGTGGGTTCGATTCCCACGGGGGGCCAGTACAAATAAGTATGAATGTATGTACTTGTAAGTCGCTCTGGATAGAGCGTCTGCTAAATGACGTAAATGTAAATGGAGTAGCTCCCGCATCCGCTGCCATCCTGTTTTTTATGTTGGTGGAGGAGGTGCATCACTGGAGCTGGGCACAACTTCTGCTGCAGAGGGAACCGGCTTTGTTCTCCCAGTACCCCCTAAAGAGTAGTGACAATTGTTACTAAGGGGAATATCCTGGTTAAATTAAGTTGAACAGAACTGAACAGAGCAACTTTCTCACCGATCCAAGTTGATTGCAGGGGTGTACGCGATATCACGCCTCTAGTCAGGTCTATGTAAACCAGCCTGGCTCTTTTTCATCACACCTCTAGTCCAATCAAATCAAATCACATTGTATTGGTCACATACATATGGTTAGCAGATGTTATTGCGAGTGTAGCGAAATGCTTGTGCTTCTAGTTCCGACAGTGCAGTAATATATAACAAGTAATATCTAACAATTCCATAACAAATACCTAATAAACATGAATCTAAGTAAAAGAATGTAATAAGAGTATATAATTATAAATATATGGATGAGCAGTGACAGAGTGGCATTGGCTAAGATACAATAGATAGTGTAGAATACAGTATGTACATATGAGATGAGTAATGCAAGATTTGTAAACATTATTAAAGTGGCATTATTAAAGTGACTAGTGTTCCATTTATTAAAGTGGCCAATTACTTCAAGTCTGTATGTAGGCAGCAGCCTCTCTGTGTTAGTGATGGCTGTTTATCAGTCTGATGGCCTTCAGATAGAAGCTGTTTTTCAGTTTCTCGGTCCCAGCTTTGATGCACCTGAACTAGCTTCGCCTTCTGGATGGTAGCGGGGTGAACAGGCAGTGGCTCGGGTGGTTGTTGTCCTTGATGATCTTTCTGGCCTTCCTACATCGGGTGTCCTGGAGGGCAGGTAATTTGCCCCTGGTGATGCGATGTGCAGACCGCACCACCCTCTGGAGAGTCCTGCGGTTGTGGGCGGTGCAGTTGCCGTACCATGCGGTGATACAGCCTGACAGGATGCTCTCAATTGTGCATCTGTAAAGGTTTGTGAGGGTTTAGGGTGACAGTACATAGCCAACGTACAGGTCTCTGTAAACCAGCGTGGCTCTTTTTCTTCTAAAAGATGACAAGAAAAACAAGACAATGACATCTAACTTTGATATGTTCTAAATGAAGAGACTCTCTCTCTCTTCCGCACCTGCTGTCTCTAACTCTGAATGCTCGGCTATGAAACTCCAACTGACATTTACTCCTGAGGTGCTGACCTGTTACAACCACTGTGATTATTATTATTTGACCCTGCTGGTAAATCTATGTACATTTGAACATCTTGGCCGTATACTGTTATAGTCTCCACCCGGCACAGACTGGTTCCTCTCTAGGATTCTTCGTAGGTTCCTGCCTTTCTAGGGAGCTTGTCCTAGCCACTGTGCTTCTACATCTGCATTACTTGCTGTTTGGGGTTTTAGGCTGTGTTTCTGTACAGCACTTTGTGACATCAGCAGGTGTAAGAAGGTTTTATAAAATGATTGATTGATATAATATTAATTTCATTTCCATTATCTGATACATTGGACACATAATTATCTATCAATGCATGAGTAGTGGAGTTACTTTGCTTACACTCAATTATTTTCTCATAGTGAATCTAAAGACAGTTATGGGTAGGAAGTTGTACTTCGCATGGACATTAAGTAGTCTGAAATGGCTCCACAGACAGGTGATGGCACATCTTTTGGCTTCAACAAGCACGGGCCAGAAATATATTGGGCATCTTGGCTAATGGATGATTATTGTTGGAATTGTTATAATGTACCATCAAATATGTACCTAGTCCAGTGGTTCTCAACCTTTTTTGGCCATTGTAAGCCCAATCACACACCCAATCACATAGAGACCTACATTGGGGACTCCCTAGCTACAGGATTTATCCATCCCTCTTCTTCTCCCGCAGGTGCAGGGTTCTTATTCGTGGAGAAAAGGACAAGACCCTGTGCCTGTGCATTAACTACCGGGGACTCAATGACATTACTGTGAAGAACCGTTATCCGCTACCACTCATTTCCTCGGCCTAGAGCCGCACCCTGGCCTCCCTCTGTCTGCACTCACCCCTACCAAGGTTTGGTTCACGTGGTCATCTGCCACTGACCGGGCATTCCGGGACCTTCAACACCACTTCACCACTGGTCCTATCCTCGTTCATCCTGACCCTTCCCGTCAGTTCTTGGTGGAGGCCGATGCTTCGGATGTCGGACTGGGTGCTGTCCTGTCCCAACGTTCTGCCCTGGACCTTAAGCTGCATCCCTGCACCTTCTTCTCCCACCGCCTCAGTGCCGTGGAGAGGAAATATGATGTGGGGAATCGGGAGCTTCTCGTGGTGAACATGGCGTTGGAGGAATGGAGGCACTGGCTAGAAGGGGCGGAACATCCATTCATTGTGTGGACCGACCACAACAACCTGGAGTATCTCCGCACTGCCAAGTGCCTCCAGGCAGGTAGATGGGCCCTGCTGTTTACCCGGTTCAACTTTTCCCTCCTCTACTGGCCGGGTAAAAGAACGTCAAACCGGATGCCCTGTCTCACCGCTATAACCCCACGGGCACCACCCCGGAGCCAGAGACCATCCTTCTCACCTCGTGCCTGGTGACAGCACTCAGTTGGGAAACAGGTCCGGGAGGCGCAGCAGTCATAACCGAACCCTCGGGGGGCCCGGATAACCAGATGTTTGTGTCTGATGCTGTCTGCTCCGCGGTCCTGGAGTGGGCCCATTCCTCCAGGCTTGCCTGTCACCCGGGCTCTCGTCAGACCCTGGCCTTCGGGCGACAACACTTTTTTGATATACATATCATTAAAATCCAGACGGAAAATATTTACACAAGAAGCAACCTAATATCACACAGTCAACTCTAGTCATTTAGTATTCTGCGATTCTCACTGTTAAACATCGCACAGTGTTCAACACAATGGCTCTTTATGTCATCATTTGATCTGATCAGTCAACGCCAATTTTTTCTAAAGTAATCTGGTATCATTTCATTTCAACCCAATAAGCAAAAAATAAAACTGTACCAATCTTCATGTTAAATTACTTTTACAAATACTATGGTTCCGGACGTTGCCGCGTTTCTTGCCACCTGCACGGTCTGCTCACAGAACAAGACTACTCGGCAAGCTCCGGCTGGTCTCCTCCAACCACTGCCTGTCCCTCACTGTCCTCTGGTCCCATATATCCCTGGATTTTGTCTGTGGTCAGGATGAAAGCCGCCCACTTCATTCCTCTCCCCAAGCTACCCTCTGCCAGGGAGACGGCCTAGCTCATGGTGCAGCACATCTTCCGGATCCATGGACTCCCGGTGGACATGGTCTCCGACCGGGGTCGCAGTTATTGTCCTGGAAGGCGTTCGGCACGCCTATTGGCTCATCGGCCAATCGGATTCCACCCTCAGTCCAGCGGCCAGTCGGAGCAAGCCAACCAGGACTTAGATACGACTCTTCGCTGCCTAGTCCGGATCGCCACCGGACCCCTGCTCCACGATATCGGCTCTGGCTGAGGTTATGGCTCCCCACCCGGGACCTGCCCCTCCGGTTGGAGTCCTGTAAACTTTCCCCCCCGTTTCATCAGCCCGTTCCCCATCTCTAGAGTCATTAGCACCACTGCCATTCGTCTTTGTTACCCCGTACCCTCCGTATTCACCCTACTTTCCATGTGTCTAGGATTAAGCCCGTGCCTCACAGCCCTTTGCCTTCTGTTTGCAGGCCCACCCCTCCTCCCCTTGTCATCGATGGCCATGCACAGCGTACACGGTGAGACACCTCTTGAGTGTTCGACCATGGGGCAGGGGTTTCCAGTACCTGGTTGACTGGGAGGGTTATGGCCCGGAGGAGCCTCTAGCATTGGCTAGAGAGTTTAAATACATGCTAGAAAGTGTACTAGTGCACATTTCTGGAAAAGTATGGAGAGTTTAGACAGACAGGAGAAGCAGTCAAAGAAATTAGATGCAGCCTAACACCAAAAACAGGAAATGACACATGCCATGGTTCCCGGGAAATTTAAACCGAAAAAACTGCTAATGCAAAATTACAAATGCTTTTAAATTGATAATATATTCAGATCGAATTGCACTCAAGAATTGTTCTCCTATACTATGTGTCATACTAGCAAACTATCCCTGGGTAAAAACATGTTTAATCACATTAGCTTTGTAAATCACAGATGAACAAAATAATGCGATTACTTACCTTTAACGAAGGAAAGGACTTCAGAAGATCTTCTAGTTTACGAGGTGTAATAACGAGGTGTAATAACGTATACGAGGTGTAATAACACCTGTGGTTGACGCTTTTTGCATGCTCGGAAATTACGATATTAAACGTTGATTTTCATATCGGGTGATTTCTGATGATAGGGCTCGATTATATCAACTGGTTAGCTCTTTATGGGGTGGATTAAGATGGCTCTTTTGGCAGGTTAGGAAGTGCCGCTTAGTTTCCACCTCACACTCACTGTATCTCCCCCACCCCCCCCCCCCCCTCTCCCCACACACAAGCCCCAGGCCTAGAGACTCATTAATTAAAGCTGAGGCCCAGTCAAGTCATCCTCTTCAATCTCTCCACTCATCTCTCGTCTCCTACTCTCCACCTAACAGAACAAAGGGAACTGGTACACTGTGCCCTCACAGACAAAACTAAAGCACTTGCGTAAGAGGCTTATTTGGTACAGTCGCATAAGCACGGAAAATACAATTCCAATGTTACATTGTAATTTCAGATTTTTCTATTGTTATTTCAGTAACTTTTACACTCTGTTGTGGGTTTGTACTTGAAGCTATTTGAGAAATTGTCGCTGTCTGTTGTTGGCAATGACTGTATATTTGAATGGACAAAGCCATCAATCAGATGCCACCGTTCATTCCTATGTGAATACTCAATAGCACATAGAAGCCAAATGAAGTCGGTTAAGACGTCGTCTCATGGAGACATACGCAGTTTTAGCTACTCCAGGAAGTGACATCGCAGGCTAGCTCAGTGCTGCCCCCTCTCATCCACGTGCCGATCTGTTCACCGTTTTCCCTGGCCTGTCTCCCCGTGTCTGGTACAGGTAACCCCGCCACACTATCTCCTCTCTCCCGAGCTTTCACTCACCTTCAGCACACACGCATTGTTGGGGCGAGTGACTCTTTGAACTTACAATGCCTAGCCTCAAGTCGTTAAATTTGTGTTATTATGCTATTTATGCAATGACTCCTGCATGCTTTGTTGACTATGAACTTGCTTGTTTACCCGACCGTTGAACAGACTGTTTGTTCCCACACTCGGGACTCTGACTCTCTATTGGTTACACTGACTCTTGGCCTCCCATCCTACTCCAACCACCGCTTTGTAGTCATGATACCTGATGAAATTGCTGTACAATATGATCTTGTTGTCATCTGATGCACATTCAAATGTCATAAAAAATCAACAATGCAGATTTATCCCTGTCCAGATTGTATTACTGCTGATGATATCTGGAAATGTGCATGTACACCCTGGCCCATCTACTGTTGCTAGCCCCAATTATGACTTGTGCTCTGATATCTGCTTCACTAATTTCTTCTCTCCTAAAAGCCTGGGTTTTCTGCACATTAACACTAGAAGCTTATTACCTAAAATTGAGTTCACAGCTCCAATGCATATGTGTTGATCATTACTGAGACGTGATTAATAAGAAAGAGTGTTTTAAACACTGATGTTATAACCTTACTGGTGTGCATAATGAAGGGCAGCCTGTTATAACCTTACTGGTTATAACCTTTTTCTGAAAGACAGATCTTCAAAATGTGGTGAAGTGGAAATCTTTACCATGGATCACCTTCAGTGCTCGGTTGTTTCCCCAAGTATGTCCCCAAACAATATGACTTGCTGGTTTTAAGCATTACACTTTCAAATAGCTATTTGTTGACTGTTGCTGGGTGTAAGGGTTGACGCTGGTAGAGAAGAGAAGCAGGTACAGGGAATGAACATTTAATATCAACGGACATGGAACATGACAGGACAGCATCTGGACATGAACACATAATGACATTAATGCAGACACAGGGAACAAACGGGGAAGCAGACAGTTATCGACGTGGCAATCAACAAAGGGAAGGAGTCCAGGTGAGTCCAATGAGCGCTGCTGCACGTAATGATGGTGACAGGTGTGCATAATAAAGGGCAGCCTGGCTCCCTCGAGCGCCAGAGAGGGAGAGCGGGAGCTGGCATGACAGCTGGGTATTATCGTCCACCATCAGCACCGGCCTGTACCCTAAATGCCCTAAGCTCTCTCCGTGCCCCTTACACTAAGACTGAATTTGTCCTGCTAGATCAAGGGTGGGCAACTCCAGTCCTCGGGGACCTGATTGGTGTCACACTTCTTCTCCATCCTTGGCAAACATAGCTGATTAATCAAATGTCATTCTAAACTGAAGATCATCATTAGGTGATTATTGGAGTCAGGTGTGTGAGCTGGGGCAAAACTGTGACACCAATCAGGCCCTCGAGGACTGGAATTGCCCACCCTTGTACTAGATTACTTAAACTGGGACATCGTTAAACCACCTGACCAAGACCTAAAACAAAGGGACTCCCTAAATCTTTCTCAGATTATTACCAATCCCACAAGGTATGACTCCAAACACCCAGAAAAGGCTACTCTCCTTGATGTTATCCTCACAAAAAATCCCGATAGGTATCAGTCTGGTGTTTTCTGTAATGACGAGAGTGATCACTGTTTTACAGCCTGTGTTCTTAATGGCTGCTCAGTGAAACAACCTTTCCTGATTTGTCATAGACGCTTGCTAAAAAGCTTTAATGAGCAAAACTTCCTTTATGACCTTTTTGATATTTTCAGTAGTATTGTTAACAAACACACCCCCATAAAGAAAATGGGAATTAAAAATAGGTGCAGCCTATGGTTCAACGTTGATCTGGCAGAGTTACTCCACCTCAAGAATTACATTTGGCTAAAGGCTTACATTTACATTTTAGTCATTTAGCAGACGCTCTTATCCAGAGCGACTTACAGTAGAGTGCATACATTTTATTACATTTACATACTGAGACAAGGATATCCCTACCGGCCAAACCCTCCCTAACCCGGACGACACTATGCCAATTGTGCGTCATCCCACGGACCTCCCGGTCGCGGCCGGCTGCGACAGAGCCTGGTCGCGAACCCAGAGACTCTGGTGGCGTGGCTAGCACTGCGATGCAGTGCCCTAGACCACTGCGCCACCCGGGAGACCCACATAGCCAGCTTGGCTTGGCACACACATAGCCAGGCTGACTGGCTCTCGTTCAGGAAATTAGAAATAAGTGCACTCAGGCTATCCGGAAGGCCAAAGTTACTTACTTTAAGGAGTAGTTCTCTCTCTGTGGCTCTAACCCCAATAACTTCTGGAAAACGGTTAAGAATAAACCCTCCTCCTCACAGCTGTCCATTAATGTTGACAATGTAGTTGTTACTGACAAGAAGCACATGGCTGAGCTCTTTAAATCACCACGTCATTAAGTCAGGATTCCTATTTGACTCAGCCATGCCTTCTTGCCCATCCAACATTTCCTCATCTAACCACCCCTTCTGAACAAGACTAGCCCCGATGCTCCTCCCTCTTTCCCCCCTTCCCAGCTACAAAGTTTCTCCCTGCAGGTGGTCACTGAGTCTGAGGTGCTAAAGGAGCTCCACATGACCCCCCCAAAAAACATCTAGGTCAGATGGTTTAGACCCTGTCTTCTTTAAGGTTACAGCCCCTATTATCGCCAAGCCTATCTCTGACCTTTTTAACCTGTCTCTCCTCTCTGGGGAGGTTCCCATTGCTTGGAAGGCAGCCACGGTTCGTCCTTTATTTAAAGGTGGAGATCAAGCTGATCCTAACTGTTATAGGCCAATTTCTATTTTGTCCTGTTAATAAAAAGTGTTGAAAATACTTGTCAATAATCAACTGACTGGCTTTCTTGATGTCTTTAGTATTCTGTCTGGTATACAATCTGGTTTCCGCTCAGGTTATGGATATGTCACTGCAACCTTAAAGGACCTAAATGATGTCACCATTGCC
Source organism: Salvelinus fontinalis (assembly GCF_029448725.1). Classification (NCBI taxonomy): domain Eukaryota; kingdom Metazoa; phylum Chordata; class Actinopteri; order Salmoniformes; family Salmonidae; genus Salvelinus; species Salvelinus fontinalis. The sequence continues at coordinate 33,808,104 of NC_074692.1, forward strand.
CTTGATTCTAAGCAATGCTGTGCCACTATTTTTAATGACTTGGCCAAAGCTTTTGATACATTAGACCATTGCATTCTTGTGGGCCGGCTAAGGAGTATTGGTTTCTCTGAGGGTTCTTTGGGCTGGTTTGCTAACTACCTCTCTCAAAGAGTGCAGTGTATAAAGTCAGAACATCTGCTGTCTCAGCCACTGCCTGTCACCAAGGGAGTACCCTAAGGCTCGATCCTAGGCCGCAAGCTCTTCTCAATTTACATCAACAACATAGCTCAGGCAGTAGGAAGCTCTCTCATCCATTTATATGCAGATGACAGTCTTATACTCAGCTGGCACCTCCCTGGATTTTGTGTTAAGCACTCTACAACAAAGCTTTCTTAGCATCCAACAAGCTTTCTCTGCCCTTAACCTTGTTCTAAACACCCCTAAAAAACGGTCATGTGTTTTGGTAAGAAGGATGCCCCTCTTCCCACCGGTGTGATTACTACCTCAGAGGATTTAGAGATTGAGGTAGTCACCTCATACAAGTACTTGGGAGTATGGCTACATGGTACACTGTCCTTCTCTCAGCACATATCAAAGCTGCAGGTTAAGGTTAAATCTATCCTTGGTTTCCTCTATGGTAATCGCTCCTCTTTCACCCCAGCTGCCAAACTAACCTTGATTCAGATGACCAACCTACCCATGCTAGAGTGCTCTCGAGCGGCTAGATGTTCTTTATCATTCGGCCCACAAATTTGCCACCAATGCTCCTTATAGGACACATCACTGCACTCTATACTCCTCTGTAAACTGGTCATCTCTGTAAACTCGTCGCAAGACCCACTGGTTGATGCTTATTTATAAAACCCTGTTAGGCCTCACTCCCCCCTATCTGAGATATGTACTGCAGCCCTCATCCTCCACATACAACACCCGTTCTGCCAATCACATTCTGTTAAAGGTCCCCAAAGCACAAACATCCCTGGGTCGCTCGTCTTTTCAGTTTGATGCAGCTAGCGACTGGAACGAGCTGCAAAAAAACACTCAAACTGGACAGTTTCATTTCCATCTCTTCATTCAAAGACTCAATCATGAACACTCTTACTGACAGTTGTGGCTGCTTTACGTGATGTATTGTTGTCTCTACCTTCTTGCCCTTTGTGCTGTTGTCTGTACCCAGTAATGGTTGTACCATGTTTTGTGCTGCTATCATGTTGTGCTGCTGCCATGTTGTGCTGCTACCATGTTGTTGTCATGTTGTGTTGCTACCATGCTGTGTTGTCATGTGTTGCTGTCATGCTATGTTGTTGTCTTAGTTCTCTCTTTATGTAGTGTTGTGGTGTCTCTCTTGTCATGATGTGTGTTTTGTCCTATATTTTTATTTTTAATCCCAGCCCCCATCCCCGCAGGAGGCCTTTTGCCTTTGGTAGGCCGTCATTGTAAATACGAGTTTGTTCTTAACTGACTTGCCTAGTTAAACAAAGGTTAAATAAAGGTTAAAAAAAGGTTAAATAAAGGTTAAATAGAAATCATTGAGTAATTCAAGTTGAAGGCCGACCGGGGTACTGCAGGCTGCCATGAGCAGCAAAACTTTTTCTCTGTGCGTTTCAAGTTTCGTGTTTCAGAATTTACTTGCACGAGCACAGGATCCAACAGGTGTAAAAACAGTGCAGTAACCCTGCCATCCAGGAACCATATACCAGGCGGTGTCAGAGGAAGGACCTAAAAATTGTCAAAGACTCCAGCCACCCTAGTCATAGACTGTTCTCTCTGCTATCGCACGGCAAGCGGTACAGAGCGTCAAGTCTAGGACCTAAAGGCTCATTAAAAACACATGGTTTTCAGACAAATTACATTAAAAATGTCATATGTAAATACATTTCATGTGATTTGTCCTTTTTCACACAAGTTTTCCAATTATTTTTTTTTGTAAGGGATAGCCTATACATATCCCATGAAAGAGGTAAGAATTGAGCATTAACAATAATTTAATTAAAGCCATAAGGTTAGTGAGTAGTGCCTGTAAGAACTGCTTTTAAAACCCAAAGGGATGGCCTTCTGTTCTCTTTGCTGAGCTGTCGTACTCCTGTGAGAAAGCTTCTTTGTGAGCTTATCGACTGGTGAAGTTCCAGGTCAGAGAGGCGGCCATATTGATTTAGCTGTTTATAAAGACAGTGGCAAACAGAGCAGCCTCCACTGTTGTGATGGAAGGAGGTCTGGCATCAAGATGTTTGCAACTCTGTCTCTCTCTCTCTCTGTCTCTCTCTCTCTCTCTCTCTCTCTCTCCTTTTACCTCGTTCTCTCTTTCTCTCTCCCTCTCTTTATCTCTCCCTCTATTTCTCTCTCTCTTTATCTCTCTATTTCTGTCTCTCCCCCTCTCTTTATCTCTCTCTATTCTCTCTCTCCATCTCTCCTTTGTATGGACCATACTCAAATCAAACTTTAAAAAAAGTTTAAAGTCTCTCACTCTCTCTGTCTCGCTCACTCTCACTCTTTCTCTCATTCTCCCACTGTCTGTCTCTCACTCGATCACTTTCTTTCTCTGTCTCTCAATTTCTGTCTCTTTCTCTCCTCTCTCTCTCCATCTTTCCTTTCTGTGGACCAAATCATATATTTTTAAAGTTAAAAGTCTTTCTCTCTGTCTCTCTAACTCTGTCTCATCCCTCTCTCTGTGTTTCTCGGTCTCTCTGTCTCTCTCATTCTCCCTCTGTGTCTGTCTCTATCTATAATCTCTATATTCGTCTCCCTCCCTCACTACAGTTCAGTATTATGCTGTGTCCATAGGGCCTGATTTCATCTTGGCAGATCTCTCCTCTGAGTTGTCGTCTCCTCGACCCCAGAGTGAGTTTATTTCCCCTGAGTGACAGTCACTGATTCTGATTTAATTTGGGGAGAAGGGAAAGAAGGGAGCATCCTCCCATACCCTTGCCTGTCCTGGCCTGGGCATGTCACCACTGCTGTGTTGGACCTGCCTGCCTACTCGTCAGATCTGGGCTGAAGTACTATTTGAAATATTTCAAATTCTTTTTAGCATTTGCTTTAGTTGCGTGGTGTACCAGATGGGTGGGGCTGATTGTTTTGAGACTTTTCTATTGGTTCTGTTGCACCTGGAAAGCTCAATCAAGCCCAGATAAAGCATGTGAAATGATTTCAAATGGTATTTGAACCCAGGCCTGGTGCTGAGTCACAGAGCCTCCTGCATTTCCTCAGTGTTATTTACACCTCTGTCTGTTGGTTCTGTTACATAAAGAGATGCAGGTTTGAATGTTTTAACATGGCCAGTAATCCTGCCAGACGTATGTTTGAGCACCAAACTCTAGGCTAAAAAAAACAGATGTTTTCTGTAAGTGATTATTGTGAGTCTGAGCCTAAATTGAAGGATCATTTTGAGAAAATGGCACAAAATCCACAACATGTCTCACTATGTACTTATAGAAACAGCCTTTTATTGGCCGCTGTTGATTTGGTGAAATCTGATCTGAAGTTCAACCCAAAGTCAAACTACAGTAGAACCCATCAATGTCAGGGGTTAAGAAATGTCACTTAGGGACTCAAAGATTTTTGATGGTGTGATTTATTTAATCACTGCTGAGTCCATCTCATTGGCTGCTTTTGATTGTAATCATTGGTCATCAAGGGGGATCAGGTGTATTGATTACTGATAGGATGTCCTTAAACATTACTCAGAGAGGGAGTTTGTTTGTGTGTGTGTGTGTGTGTGTGTGTGTGTGTGTGTGTGTGTGTGTGTGTGTGTGTGTGTGTGTGTGTGTGTGTGTGTGTGTGTGTGTGTGTGTGTGTGTGTGTGTGTGTGTGTGTGTGTGTGTGTGTGTGTGTGTGTGTGTGTGTGTGTGTGTGTGTGTGTGTGGATCTAGGAAATATGCCAGTCAGTGGAAGGGACGTTGACCCCTTAACCTCCGAGTAGTTGTTGTTTCTCCAAAGTCCCTTCGTCCCGACCCTCCCTACTGCCAATATATTTATACGTCTATGTCTACATTTATATGTCCTTGTAGAGTGTCTCAAGTGTTTTGCATTCATGTCTATTCTGTGTTTTCCTGAATGGACAGGCTCTTTGCACGTACATAGTTGGCAATTTGAGGACATGCTATCTTTATTACAGTACCTTGAATGGAGCTATTCTCATTATCTTTGGCCTAAAAATGTTGTCCATTTACAAAACAATGGCACCCTCTTCCTCTTAGTTCTGTTGATGATGATAGACACTGAGCCAAAAGTAGAAACGCAACATGTAAAGTGCTGCTTCCATGTTTCATGAGCTGAAATAAAAGATCACAGAAATGTTCCATACGCACAAAAATGTATTTCTCTCAAATGTTGTGCATCAATTTGTTTACATCCCTGTTAGTGAGCATTTCTCCTTTGCCAAGATAGTCCATCCACCTGTCAGGTATGGCCAATCAAAAAGCTGACTAAACAGCAAGGTCATTACAAAGGTGCACCTTGTGCTGGGACCTGGGGACAATAAAAGGCCACTCTAAAATGTGCAGTTTTGTCACACAACACAATGCCACAGATGTCTCAAGTTTAGAGGGTGCTACTGGCATGATTGCAGGAATGTCCATGACTGCAGGAATGTCCAGCAGAGCTGTTGCCCAAGAAAGTAATGTTCATTTCTCTACCATAAACTGCATCCAATGTAAGTTCAGAGAATTTGGCAGTACATCCAACCAGCCTCACAACTGCAGACAATGTGTATGGCGTTGTGTGAGTGAGCGGTTTGCTGATGTCAACGTTGTGAACAGAGTGCCCCATGGTAGTGGTGGGGTTATGGTATGGGCAGGTATAAGCTACAGACAACGAACACAATTGCATTTTATCGATGGCAGTTTGACAGCACAAAAATATAATTGTGAGGCCCATTTCTTTAAGGTATCTGTGACCGTGACCAACAGATGCATATCTGTATTCCCAGTCATGTGAAATCCATAGTTGTCACGCCCTGATCTGTTTCACCTGTCCTTGTGATTGTCTCCACCCCCTCCAGGTGTCGCCTATTTTCCCCAGTGTATTTATCCCTGTGTTTCCTGTCTCTCGGTGCCAGTAAGTCTTGTATGTTCCAAGTCAACCAGCGGTTTCCCACGATCTCCTACTTTTTGCATTCTCCTTTTTCTAATCTCACCGTTTTGACCCTTGCCTGTTTCTGGACTCTGTACCCGCCTGCCGGACCATTCTGCCTGCCTTGACCACGAGCCTGTCTGCCACTCTGTACCTCCTGGACTCTGATCTGGTTTTGACCTTTTTGCCTGTCCACGGCCATTCTCTTGCCTACTCCTTTGGATTAATAAACATTGTAAGACTCCAACCATCTGCCTCCTGTGTCTCCATTTTGGTCACGACTTGTGCCTTGATAGATTAGGGCCTAATGAATTTATTTCAAGTGACTGATTTACTCTTATGACCTGTAACTCAGTAAAATCTTTGATATTGTTGCATGTTGCGTTTATGATTTTGTTCAGTGTAGATTCAACAATCCTTAGGAAAATCCTCACTTTTGCCTTTCATCTCTTGACGTGCATAACCGCTGCATGGTTTCTATGGCGATGACTGTAGAAAATGTAGTCAGGTTGTCTTGTGAGGAAAGAACCATCTATTTCATCGCTCTACTGTAGCTTGAGGCTGGAGAGGAGAGAGAGAGGAGAGAGGGAGAGAGGAGATAAGGAGGAGAAAGGGAGGAACGGAGGAGACAAGAGAGAGAGGAAGGGAGGGAGGGAGGGAGGAGAGAGGGAGTGAGGGAGGAGAGGAGAGCGGGAGGGGGAGGGAGGAGAAGAGAGTGGGAGGGAGGAGAGGAGGGAGGGAGGAGAGAGGGAAGGGGGGAGGGAGGGAGGGAGGAGAGAGGGAGGGAGGGAAGGAGGAGAGGAGAGAGAGTTGGGAGGAGAGGAGAGAGGGAGGGGGGAGGGAGGGAGGGAGGAGGGAGGGAGGGAAGGAGGAGAGGAGAGAGAGAGGGAGGAGAGGAGAGAGGGAGGGACGGAGGAGAGGAGAGAGAGAGAGAGGGAGGGACGGAGGAGAGGAGAGAGGGAGAGAGGAGAGAGATGTATAAGCTACAGTCATGAGAGGTAATTACATTGACTGGTTGGGTGGTTTTATACCCCAGGAGAACAGATATGCTGCTCTCCTCTCTCCCTGTACCTCTATCCCTCTCTCCTCTCTCCCTGTCCCTCTATCCCTCTCTCCTCTCTCCCTGTTCCTCTATCCCTCTCTCCTCTCTCCCTCTATCCCTCTCTCCTCTCTCCCTGTCCCTCTATCCCTCTCTCCTCCTCTCCCTGTCCCTCTATCCCTCTCTCCTCCCTCCCTGTCCCTCTATCCCTCTCTCCTCTCCCTGTCCCTCTCTCCTCTCTCCCTGTCCCTCTCTCCTCTCTCCCTGTCCTTCTCCCCCTCTCTCCTCTCTCCCTGTCCCTCTATCCCCTGTCCCTCTATCCCTATCTCCTCTCTCCCTGTCCTTCTCTCCCTCTCTCCTCTCTCCCTGTCCCTCTATCCCCTCTCCCTGTCCCTCTATCCCTCTCTCCTCTCTCCCTGTCACTCTGTCCCTCTCTCATCTCCCTGTTCCTCTATCCCTCTCTCCTCTCTCCCCGTTCCTCTATCCCTCGCTCCCTGTCCCTCTATCCCTATTTCCTCTCTCCCTGTCCCTCTCTCTTGCCTCCCTGTCCCTCTATCCCTCTCTCCTCTCTTCCTGTCCCTCTATCCCTCTCTCCCTGTCCCGCTATCCCTCTCTCCTCTCTCCCTGTCACTCTGTCCCTCTCTCATCTCCCTGTTCCTCTATCCCTCTCTCCTCTCTCCCTGTCCCTCTATGCCTCTCTCCCTGTCCCGCTATCCCTCTCTCCTCCTCTCTCTGTCCTTCTGTCCCTTTCTCCTCCTCTCCCTGTCCCTCTATCCCCACTCCCTGTCCCGCTATCCCTCTCTCCTCCTCTCCCTGTCCTTCTGTCACTTTCTCCTCCTCTCCCTGTCCCTCTATCCCCACTCCCTGTCCCGCTATCCCTCTCTCCTCCTCTCCCTGTCCTTCTGTCCCTTTCTCCTCCTCTCCCTGTCCCTCTGTCCCTTTCTCCTCCTCTCCCTGTCCCTTCATCCCTCTCTCCTCCCTCCCTGTCCCTCTATCCCTCTCTCCTCTCTCCCTGTCCCTCTCTCCTCCTCTCCCTGTCCCTTCATCCCTCTCTCCTCCCTCCCTGTCCCTCTATCCCTCTCTCCTCTCTCCTTGTTCCTCTATCCCCTCTCCCTGTCCTTCTCTCCCTCTCTCCTTCTCCTCACTCCTTGTCCTTCTCTCACTCTCTCCTCTCTCCCTGTCCCTCTATCCCCTCTCCCTGTTCCTCTATCCCTCTCTCCTCTCTCCCTGTCACTCTGTCCCTCTCTCATCTCCCTGTCCCTCTATCCCTCTCTCCTCTCGTCCTGTCCCTCTATCCCTCTCTCCTCTCTCCCTGTCCCTCTATCCCCTTTCCCTGTCCCTCTGTCCCTCTCTCCTCTCTCCCTGTCACTCTGTCCCTCTCTCATCTCCCTGTCCCTCTATCCCTCTCTCTTTCCTCCCTGTCCCTCTATCCCTCTCTCCTCTCTCCATGTCCCTCTATCCCTCTCTCCTCTCTCCCTGTCCCGCTATCCCTCTCTCCCTGTCCCGCTATCCCTCTCTCCTCTCTCCCTGTCCCTCTGTACCTCTCTCCTCCTGTCACTCTCTCCTCCTCTCCCTGTCCCTCTCTCCTCCTCTCCCTGTCCTTCTGTCCCTTTCTCCTCCTCTCCCTGTCCCTCTCTCCTCTCCCTGTCCCTCTGCCCTCCTCTTCTACCTGTCCCTCTGTCCTTCTTTCCTCTCTGTCCCTCTCCTATTTCTACTCAACGCACCACTACTCTACACTATTACTCTACACTACTACTCTACACTACTACTCTACACTACTATACTACTATACACTACTACTATACACCACTTTACTCTACTACTATACACCACTACCCTACTCTACAGCTATACACTACTCTACTGTACTCTACACTACTACTCTACACTACTATACTACTATACACTACTACTATACACCACTTTACTCTACTCTACTACTATACACCACTACCCTACTCTACAGCTATACACTACTCTACTGTACTCTACACTACTACTCTACACTACTATACTACTATACACTACTACTATACACCACTTTACTCTACTCTACTACTATACACTACTACTATACACCACTTTACTCTACTCTACTACTATACACCACTATCCTACTCTACAGCTATACACTACTCTACTGTACTCTACTCTACTCTACTACTCTACACTACTATACTACTATACACTACTACTATACACCACTTTACTCTAATCCACTACTATACACTACTACCCTACTCTACTATACACTACTCTACTCTACCCTACTCTATTATATTCTACTCTACTGCTATACACTACCCTACTCTAATACTATACACTACTCTACTCTACTACTATACACTACTCTACTCTACTCTACTACTATACTCTACTCTACTCTACTACTATACACTACTCTACTCTACTCTACTACTATACACTACTCTACTCTACTACTATACACTATTCTACTCTACTCTACTACTATACACTACTCTACTCTACTACTATACACTACTCTACACTACTCTACTACTATACACTACTCTACTCTACTACTATACACTACTCTACTCTACTACTATACACTACTCTACTCTACTACTATACACTACTCTACTCTACTACTATACACTACTCTACTCTACTACTATACACTACTCTACTACTATACACTACTCTACTCTACTACTATACACTACTCTACTCTACTACTATACACTACTCTATTACTATACACTACTCTACTCTACTACTATACACTACTCTACTCCTCTACACTACTCTACTCTACTACTATACACTACTCTACTCTACTACTATACACTACTCTACTCTACTACTATACACTACTCTACTCTACTACTATACACTACTCTGCTACTATACACTACTCTACTCTACTACTATACACTACTCTACTCTACTACTATACACTACTCTACTCTACTACTATACACTACTCTACTCTACTACTATACACTACTCTACACTACTCTACTACTATACACTACACTACTCTACTACTATACACTACTCTACTCTACTACTATACACTACTCTACTCTACACCTATACACTACTCTACTCTACTCTAATACTATACACTACTCTACTCTAATACTATACACTACTCTACTCTACTCTACTACTATACACTACTCTACTCTACTCTACTACTATACATTACTCTACTCTACTACTATACAATACTCTACACTACTCTACTCTACTACTATACACTACTCTACTCTACTACTATACACTACTCTACTCTACTACTATACACAACTCTACTCTACTCTACTACTATACACTACTCTACTCTACTCTAATACTATACACTACTCTACTCTACTCTACTACTATACACTACTCTACAATATTCTACTCTACTACTATACACTACTCTACTCTACTACTATACACTACTCTACTCTACTACAATACACTACTCTACTCTACTACTATACACTACTCTACTCTACTCTACTACTATACACTACACTACTCTACTACTATACACTACTCTACTCTACTACTATACACTACTCTACTCTACTACTATACACTACTCTACTCTACTCTAATACTATACACTACTCTACTCTACTACTATACACTACTCTACTCTACTCTACTACTATACACTACTCTACTCTACTCTACTCTACTACTATACACTACTCTACTCTACTACTATACACTACTCTACTCTACTCTAATACTATACAATTCTCTACTCTACTACTATACACTACTCTACTCTACTCTAATACTATACACTACTCTACTCTACTACTATACACTACACTACTCTACTCTACTACTATACACTACCCTACTCTACACTACTCTACTCTACTACTATACACTACTCTACTCTACTACTATACACTACTCTACTCTACTCTACTACTATACACTACCCTACTCTACACTACTCTACTCTACTACTATACTCTACTCTACTCTACTCTACTACTATACTCTACCCTACTCTACTACTATACACTACTCTACTCTACTCTACTACTATACACTACCCTACTCTACACTACTCTACTCTACTACTATACTCTACTCTACTCTACTCTACTACTATACACTACTCTACTCTACTCTACTACTATACTCTACTCTACTCTACTACTATACTCTACTCTACTCTACTACTATACACTACTCTACTCTACTCTACTACTATACACTACCCTACTCTACACTACTCTACTCTACTACTATACTCTACTCTACTCTACTCTACTACTATACACTACTCTACTCTACTCTACTACTATACTCTACCCTACTCTACTACTCTACACTACTCTACTCTACTCTACTACTATACACTACCCTACTCTACACTAGCCTACTCTACTACTATACACTACTCTACTCTACTCTACTACTATACACTACTCTACTCTACTCTACTACTATACACTACCCTACTCTACACTACTCTACTCTACTACTATACTCTACTCTACTCTACTCTATTATACTCTAGCAGTTATTATATCAGAGTTCCATTACGCTTATGAAGACATACCACTCAAAAATGGTTTAAACTCACACTGACAGGTGTTCCCACTAAGCATTCTATTATATTCCTATATTTCTATTTTGTGTAACAACCTTACCTTATTTACATCAACTATTCATTAAATCTCCCTGCACCCCATCCCACATCAGATGTTTAATACAATGGGAGTGAGGCCACACCTGATTACCTCTAGGGGACAAGGTTGTTGATCAGAATTCATACAGTATTCACACCAGCCACCACCAAAGTGTGCAACAAATAGAAAATTGAATATCTTATCAGGTTTATGCAGCCATGGCTGACTGTCTGCCTGGACTTTTGAGTTTGCATTTTAATGACGGAAAGGAGAGTAATACATTAAACCGATCGAAGAGCCTCTGTTGTCTTTTCAACAACAGGACCCAGTCCCCGTTCTACACTGTAAATAAATAGAACATGTGCAAGTGCACTACGTAGGGAACAGTGTGCCACTTGAGGCTTGGCCAATATGAGCCTCTGCTGCCTCTGCAGGTAATTTATGCATCATGGATTGGAGATGAATTCTGGTGGAGCTACTTTAAAAGTCATTTCTAGAGCATCGTTGAGAGGAGAGCTTTTAAGTTTCACAGAGTGAATTATTCCAGGAGCTGTAACGGTCCTGACCAGTTTTATGTTGTTTTTGTATGTGTAATTGGTCAGGGCGTTAGTTTTGGGTGGGCAGTCTATGTTATCTGTTTCTATGTTGGTTTTGGTTGCCTGGTATGGCTCTTAATTAGAGGCAGGTGTTTTGCGTTCTCCTCTAATTAAGAGTCATATTTAGGTAGGGCGTTCTCACTGTTTGTTTGTGGGTGATTGTCTCCTGTGTCTGTGTTATGTTACACCATACGGGATTGTTTGGCTGTTCGTGCGTTTTGATGTAGTCTGTTCCTGTCCGTGAGTTTACGTTTAGTGATGTGAGTTTATGTTCAGGTGTCGTCTACGTCGTTTTCTTATTTTGTAAGTTTGTTAAAGTGTTTGTTTTCGTGTTGCCATCATCATCGTTTTTGAAATAAAAGATGGCTTATTTCCCTCAAGCTGCATTTTGGTCTGAAGATCCTTCTCTCCTCACCTCGTCCGAGGATGAGGAGAGTGACAGCCTTAACAGAATCACCCACCCCGCTAAGACCAAGCGGCAAGGGAAAAATAAACGGAGTAAGGGACAGGAGAAGAAGGAGCAATGGACATGGGACGATTTATTGGACGGAAAAGGTGTCTACACATGGGAGGAGATCCTGGCTGGTAGAGATCGCCTCCCATGGGAACAGCTGGAGGCACTGAGGAGAGCAGAGGAACCGGAGCTATGAGGGAACGCGTCTGGCACGGAAGCCCAAAAAGCCCGTAAGTAATTCCCAAAAATTTCTTGGGGGGGGGGCTAGGAGGTAGTGGGCCAAGGGCAGGTAGGAGACCTGCGCCCACTTCCCAGGCTTACCGTGGAGAGCGGGAGTACGGGCAGGCGCCGTGTTACGCAGTAGAGCGCACGGTGTCTCCTGTACGAGTGCATAGCCCAGTGCGGGTTATTCCACCTCCCCGCACTGGTAGGGCTAGATTGGGTATTGAGCCAGGTGTCATGAGGCCGGCTCAACGCGTCTGGTCTCCAGTGCGTCTCCTCGGGCCGGCATACATGGCACCGGCCTTACGCATGGTTTCCCCGGTTCGCCTACATAGGCCGGTGCGGGTTATTCCACCTCCCCGCACTGGTCGGGCGACCGGGAGCATTCAACCAGGTAAGGTTGGGCAGGCTCAATGCTCAAGAGTGCCAGTACGCCTCCACGGTCCGGTATTTCCGGTGCCACCTCCCCGCCCCAGCCTAGTACCTACAGTGTCTACACTACGCACTAGGCTACCAGTGCGTATCCTGAGCCCTGTTCCTCCTCCACGCACTCTCCCTGTAGTGCGTGTATCTAGCCCGGTGCCTCCAGTTCCGGCACCACGCACTAAGCCACCTGTGCGTCTCCAGAGCCCTGAACACACTGTATCTTCTCCCCCTACTAATCCTGATGTGCTTGTCCTCAGCCCGGTGTCACCAGTGCCGGTACCTCGCATCAGGTATAGAGTGGGCTTTGAGAATGCAGTGTGCCCTGTCCCTGCTCCCCGCACTAGTAGGAAGGTGCTTATCCTTAGCCCGGTGCCTCCAGTTCCGGCACCACGCACCAGGTCTACAGTGCGCCGTATCCGGCCAGAGCCATCCGTCTCCCCAGCGCCATCTGAGCCATCCGTCTCCCCAGCGCCATCTGAGCCATCCGTCTCCCCAGCGCCATCTGAGCCATCCGTCTCCCCAGCGCCGTCTGAGCCATCCGTCTGCCATGAGCCTGCAAAGCCGCCCGTCTGCCATGAGCCTGCAAAGCCGCCCGTCTACCATGAGCCTACAGAGCCGTCCGCCAGACAGGAGCCGCTAGAGCCGTCCGCCAGACAGGAGCCGCTAGAGCCGTCCGCCAGACAGGATCTGCCAGAGCCGCCAACCAGACAGGATCTGCCAGAGCCGCCAACCAGACAGGATCTGCCAGAGCCGCCAACCAGACAGGATCTGCCAGAGCCGCCAACCAGACTGGATCTGCCAGAGCCGTCAGCGAGCCATGAGCAGCCAGAGCCGTCAGAGAGCCATGAGCAGCCAGAGCCGTCAGCCCGCCATGAGCGTCGAGAGCCGTCAGCCCGCCATGAGCGTCGAGAGCCGTCAGCCCGCCATGAGCGTCGAGAGCCGTCAGCCCGCCATGAGCGTCGAGAGCCGTCAGCCCGCCATGAGCGTCGAGAGCCGTCAGCCCGCCATGAGCGTCGAGAGCCGTCAGCCCGCCATGAGCGTCGAGAGCCGTCAGCCCGCCATGAGCGTCGAGAGCCGTCAGCCCGCCATGAGCGTCGAGAGCCGTCAGCCTGCATAGACCTGCCAGAGTCCCTCAGCCAGGATCTGCCAGAGTTTATCAGCCGGGACCTGCCCCTTGTCCCGGTGTTGCCCCTTGTCCCGGTGCTGCCCCTTGTCCCGGTGCTGCCCCTTATCCTGGTGCTGGTTGTTTATTTAGGGGATGTGAGTTTTAGGGTGGGCATTGGGAGGGGAAGACAAAAACGGGGAGTGACTATGGTGGTGTGGGGACAGCGTCCAGAGCCGGAGCCACCACCGTGGTCACCTGCCCACCCAGACCCTCCCCTGGACTTTGTGCTGGTGCGCCCGGAGTTCGCACCTTGAGGGGGGGGGGTTATGTAACGGTCCTGACCAGTTTTATGTTGTTTTTGTATGTGTAATTGGTCAGGGCGTTAGTTTTGGGTGGGCAGTCTATGTTATCTGTTTCTATGTTGGTTTTGGTTGCCTGGTATGGCTCTTAATTAGAGGCAGGTGTTTTGCGTTCTCCTCTAATTAAGAGTCATATTTAGGTAGGGCGTTCTCACTGTTTGTTTGTGGGTGATTGTCTCCTGTGATGTCTCTCGTGTCGTCAATGTATATTAACATACGGGACTGTTTGGCTGTTCGTGCGTTTTGATGTAGTCTGTTCCTGTCCGTGAGTTTACGTTTAGTGATGTGAGTTTATGTTCAGGTGTCGTCTACGTCGTTTTCTTATTTTGTAAGTTTGTTAAAGTGTTTGTTTTCGTGTTGCCATCATCATCGTTTTTGAAATAAAAGATGGCTTATTTCCCTCAAGCTGCATTTTGGTCTGAAGATCCTTCTCTCCTCACCTCGTCCGAGGATGAGGAGAGTGACAGCCTTAACAGGAGCTTTCAGAAACGTACAACTTGTCAGGTGAAAGGGCCTACAATGAAATGAGTTAACAATTGGCAAAGAAGGAAATCATGTTAAAATAATACAGATTCGGAAACTAACTTTTTTTTATATTATGAAGTACTATTTAAACTTTTAAAACCACTGTTCCGATCCATCCACTATGTGTTGATGCTATTTAGTTTTACATTCATTTCCGAATATTTTCTACGAAACAAATTCTAGCTTTCAAAGGTATTGCAACCATAGAGATATAACTGCCAGTCCAACAATGCTTCAATTATCTAGGAAATACATTTAGTTTACCCAGTGTATGGCTTTATGACGATCAGGGGAACAGGCTGAAAAGTGTAAAACTATTGACCAAAGCATGCAGGTAGCTACCTCATTGGAAAATACAAATAATGTGATACGGTAGTCCGTACACTTTTTGATTTGTTTAATTTAGGTCAGATACAACCAATTACAAACCAATCTGTATTGTTAGATAGCTAGATCTTTCATTTTGTATAATAACTGCAATTATGGACATTGTTGTCTAGTCTGGTCTCCTCGAGTGAGAAGCAATCTTGCTATCAATTATATTCTAATATTTTGCCCACTGATTGATTTAAGTTAAAGGGGAAAAAGGTTCATATAACAAAACAGCAAACCTGCCACTGTTTTGGTAAACAGCTGAAGGATGGGGCTGGAAATATGTAACAACTCTCAAATTCATAGACATACAGTGTCTTTGGAAAGTATTTAGACCCCTTGACTTTTTACACATTTTAAAACCCCAGAGAGCAAGCAATGCAGATATCTGGCCCTTTCAGAAAGACTTCAAAACAACCGTTAGAACTGAATATTAAATGTGAGGGCAAAAGATTTCATAATATATTCCAGCCCATCATTTAAACATATTCAGCAAGTGTCCAGTTGACATGGTTCTGTGTCAGACCTCGGTTCAAATACTATTTGAAATCATGTCCCATACTTTATCTGAGTTTGATTGAGCTTGTCTGGTGCAATGGAACCAATAGAATTGTCACAAAAGTTCCAACCCCACCCATCTGGCACTCCAGACAGGCTTGAGCAAACACTCAAAGTATATGAAAGATTTCGAATAGTGTTTTAAGCAGGCTAGAGTTTTTTTGTCATGAATCTTGTTCTGGAGACAGCTCTACAGAGTGGTCACTAACTGGCAAAGCCACAAAGTCATAAAATCTAACCCTAACCTTAACCCTAACCTTAACCACACTGCTAACCATATTTTCTGTTTTCTTTAATGTTTACATATAGCCAGTGTTGACATTGCAGCTGGCCTATCTATGGGGAAATCACTCAGTTCTGCTTCAAGGACAAGACTCATGACAATAAACGTCAACTTTGCGTGTTTTAATTGAAGAGTGGTTGTGGGCTGCATCCCAAAATGGCACCCTATGCCCTACATAGTGCACTACTGCCTACGGGCCCTGGTCAAAAGTAGTGCACTGCATAGGGAATAGGGTGCCATTTGGGACTCAGCCCCTGACTCTATCTTTATTCAAAGCACAGTGATGACGATCCAGGCTGCCCGCTTTTATCATTAAGTGGCTGGTGTTGTTCGACATTAACTTTCATGTTATCAGCTAATGTATAATCTAACTGAGCTTGGCTTTAGTTTGGAGTGCCTCCGTGCATATCTATTAGAACAAGCCTGGCCAGGTGATTGTTATCCCCATTTATGACGGATCAAAGTCTGCCTGTTCTAACCACAAATACAAAAACTTGGAGAAGCTTCTGGTAAGGTCAAGTAATAATGGACGTTTTGCTGCCAGAGATTTATTGCTTGCAGTGTATTCCTTGATCATAAATATTCAGATGTATCATCACTGCCACTTGGGCTCCCGAGTGGCGCAGCACTCTGAGGTACTGCATCTCAGTGCTTGAGGCGTCATTACAGACACCCTGGTTCGAATCCAGGCTGTATCACAACTGGCACTGATTGGGAGTCCCATAGGCCGGCGCACAATTGGCCCATTGTCGTCTGGGTTTGTCCAGTGTAGGACGTCTTTGTAAATAAGAATGTGTTCTTAACTGACTTGCCTAGTTAAATAAAGGTTCAATGAAACAAGCTGTCAAAGCCAATTTTGAATCCTATCCAACAGTAAATGATTAATCAAATATGTCTTCCTAAATTGAGTACTCAGCATTGCATTAGTAGATATTATGACAGATGATGTGAGCGGCAGGGAGAGCAGAGAGGAGAGAGGGGATTGGGTGTGGTGCTTATTGTAGCTAGAAGAGTTGGGCTGTGTAGAAACACTGTTGTGTTGTTATTCTGTAATCTGGGTTGTGTTGGGCTGTGTAATATTACATCGTTGGACTCTGCTTTTGTTTTATGTTGTATACTGTAGGTAGGTACAGGCTTGCTGGGGAAAAACTCTGATCCTTGGGGGTTATTGTGTCAGACACATGCACCGGCCGCTTCTCTCAAACCCAGCCTTCTGTTATGCTAATGGGGGGAAACGGCTTGGCCCTTTGTCCAAGACACAGAGAGAGAGGGGCCTAGAGGGAGGGAGGGAGGGAGAAGGACACAGAGAGACTAAAAGGGAAAGAGACTGAGTAAGAGAATGAGAGTAACTAAAGGGAGGGAACAGAGTGAGGGAAATAAGACGTAAAATAATAGGAGGGGAAAGAAAAAAGATCACACGAGAGAGAGAGAGAGAGAGAGAGGAGAGGAGAAACAAGGTGTCCTACTCTCCCTGACCTACTCCCAACGTCACAGTCCTAGAAAGACAAAACAAGCTACCAGTCAGCTGGGCTCCTCACTCGCTTTGAACACACACGTCACACACTCCGCACGCTCGTCCATACACTCTCAAACCCACTCACTCACTCACGCCCACAAACCCAGACATATACAGTCAGCACACACTCGCCTCGGCTCTCAGATCTCATCCACCCGTCGGTGTGTGTGTATGAGTCCCTGTGCAACACGCTGAGAATCACTCCCTTACACACTACGTCCGTCATTGGCTCCTTGGCTCTGACCGGAGAGGAGGATTCTCCTTTTTGGCCTGTGACTCTCTGCTCTAACTGAAGACTACCACACAACACAGAGCAGAAAGACAGGGAAGAGGAGAGGGAGAGAAACGCTACCCCCCTCAGAGAGAACAAAAAACAGCCTGACGGTGTGGCAGCAGCAGCAGCAGCAGCAGGAGAAGAAGCCTTTGTCTTGTCCAGCTTGGTCCACATGCTCCCCCCGTAGAAAGAAGAGAACAGAAGAGAGGAGCAGCTCTGAGCACTGACACATTGACCTACTCTAGCAGGAAGAGAACAACGGTTGCTGTTTGCTGTGTTTCCCCGTGTGTATTCAGATTCAGTACTTGGACAGCTCCGGAGCGCTCCGCTCTCCAACACATTCCTGTAGTAGAGTATAGTACATGTGAAGTCTCCCTCAACGAGACCACATTCCCAGGGGCAGCCCTGGACCCCCAGCCCCCCTTGGCTCGCTCCCTGGCTCCCTGCGCCCCTCTCCCCCTGGGGACAACGGACAGCATGGCCAGCCTGGAGCACCAGTGGGAGAAGCAGCTCTTTGAGAAGTTCTGGAAGGGCACGTTCAAGGCTGTGGCCACACCGAGACCAGGGAGCATCATCGTGGCCAGCATCACCGCACGGAGGAGGGTAATCAGGTCAGTTATCTCTATAATTCAAATTTCAAAAGGCTTTATTGACGTGACAAAAATGTGACATTTTTATTGCCAATCAACATTGTTGAACAATTCAACCATACAATACGCTCAATCTCTCAATTCTCTTCATCTCTCTCTATGTCAATAATGCAAGTGTAGTTTTGTAAAATCAGGTTTATTTTGTACCTATGCGTATGATAGAATTGCCCACCTGTAGACATGCTGGTAGATATGAAAGATGAGTATGTAAAACATGTTTGGGCTGTAGCTGAATCAAGCAAACAAGCAGGTGGTTAAACCTCTTGTAACTATGAGCACTCAGTACACAGTCCAACACCAAGTGAATTAATACGGAATTAAGATAGGGGTGTCAAACATACGGCCCACGTAGGGGACCAATCCATCATGCAGGTGATGCGAGTTAAAATGTGTAAATACAATATTGCTTTTATTTATGATCATTTTTTTTGTGTGTGGGGGGGGGACTCAATTTACTTTAAAACAAGGGTGCAAGTAGAATTAATTTCTTCCCGGTATGTGACCTCCTATATGCTGCGCATGCACCAACATATTTTATGTACCTAATCATAGAATTACGTATAGAATCCCTATTCATTCAATAGGATCTCTGTGGTCCTAATCATAGAATTACGTATAGAATCCCTATTCATTCAATAGGATCTCTGTTGGCCTAGTCGTCAAGATTTGTTATTTCACTATTAAAATGTGTTACCTTTTATTGTGTCATAAACACAACCAGTCAGGATGTTTTCATCTGGTTGTCAAACAATCACGTCAAAGGTCTTCTTTACTAGGCTAGCGAGCACGTTCATCTAGTCACAACATATATAGTCAGCCTCCAAACAATGGAGAGACATCTGTTACACAAAGCACCAAAAAGTCTAATGACATTTGGTGATTGTCATTAGGCCAGAATTGATGAGTCCACTTCTGTCTGGACACGTCTTGGTGTCGAGTGTTCTCATCGAACCACATCACATTTTGGAGCGTAGGCTTTATCACCAGTTTTCAAGTCCATTCGCTCATTGTTCATGCCTCTGATAAAACGTGTTGTCCTATACTTTTCTTAATGGTGTTTTCATTATTGTTATTATTCATTATTGTGATAAGCTCATATGATAGGCTCACTATTTGTTTTCCCGGTGTCCGACCATACCGCCTTACTTTGACCCCTGCTTTAAAATGACTAAAACCACATCGAAACTGTGAATAGATGATAATGGACTTCATACAGTTTATTGACTGTGTCCAGTTCACTAATAATCACTACATTCATACAGTTTATTGACTGTGTCCAGCTCACTAATAATCACTGAGATGAAAGCTAGACAGTCAAGGAGAATAGAAAATTAAAAAAAGAAATGATGAATACAGGACTATTTTTCCCACATTTTGTCGTGAGGAAATATAACCCATTTTCAGTGCGGAACTCGTTAAAGACCGAATGCGGCCCCTGGGGCAAAATTAGTTTGACACCCCTGAGTTAAGGTTTCAACATGTCTACATGTTATATGTAGATAGAGGATTACATAACAGAGAAGAAAACACATGACAGGCAGGCATATCAAGTAAACATGACAGAGGCTTCAGTAGAATTTCCCAATTTCCTTTAAATGTTACATGCTTGTCTTATCTTCTCTCTCTGAGGCTCTGTCCCCTCCAGTGACATGGTGGCCATATGCCTTTGTCTCTCTGTGAAGTGCCACCGTGTGTGTTACGTATTCATGCTCCTTTTCAGTGTGTGTGTATGTGTGTGTGTGCGTTTGGTTTTACTATCCTTTTGGGGACCGGGCGTGGGGACATTTCGTCAGGTCCACACAAGGAAAGGAGCTATTTTAGGATTAAGGATGAGGTTTAAGGTTAAGGTTAGAATTAGGGTTAGAATTAGGGTTAGGGTTAGGGGTTTGGGGTTAAGGTTAGGGTTAGGGGTTAGGGGTTAGGGGTTTGGGTTAGGGTTAGGGTTAGGGTTAGGGTTATGGTTAGAGTTAGGGTTAGGGTTAGGGGTTAAGGTTAGGTTAATGATTTTTTTGAAGGGAATGAATTGTTTGTTCCCAACAGAGTGTAAAACAACATGTGTGTTATGTATTCATGCCCACTGTCATTGTACTATCAGCCCTCAGAGCACACAGACAGACATACAGACAGAAGAAAAACAGACAGACAGACAGACTGACAGACAGACAGACAGACAGGCAGACAGGCAGACAGGCAGGCAGGCAGGCAGGCGAAATACAGACAGGCGGGCAGGCAGGAGAAAAACAGACAGGCAGAGAGACAGGCAGGCAGACAGACAGCCAGACAGGCAGGCAGACAGACAGAAGAAAAACAGATGGGCAGAAGAAAAACAGTCAGACAGGTAGGCAGACAGACAGAAGAAAAACAGTCAGACAGGTAGGCAGACAGACAGAAAAAAAACAGATGGGCAGGCAGACAGACAGACAGACAGACAGGCAGGCAGACAGACAGACAGGCAGGCAGACAGACAGGCAGTCAGACAGGCAGACAGGCAGAAAGACAGACAGACAGGCAGACAGGCAGACAGGCAGACAGACAGACAGACAGACAGGCAGGAGAAAAACAGACAGACAGAAGAAAAACAGTCAGACAGGTAGGCAGACAGACAGAAGAAAAACAGATCGGCAGACAGACAGACAGACAGACAGACAGGCAGACAGGCAGACAGACAGGCAGACAGACAGACAGACAGACAGGCAGACAGACAGA
This sequence comes from Salvelinus fontinalis, assembly GCF_029448725.1. NCBI lineage: Eukaryota > Metazoa > Chordata > Actinopteri > Salmoniformes > Salmonidae > Salvelinus > Salvelinus fontinalis. The sequence goes on from NC_074692.1 coordinate 33,828,851, forward strand.
CAGACAGGCAGACAGACAGACAGACAGACAGACAGACAGACAGGCAGACAGACAGGCAGACAGACAGACAGACAGACAGGCAGACAGGCAGACAGGCAGACAGGCAGACAGGCAGACAGACAGACAGACAGACAGACAGACAGACAGACAGACAGACAGACAGGTATGTGTCATCGTCGTATAAGTGTTTATCGTATCCTCTCTCTCTCATCCACTTATCCTGATCCTCCTGTTCTAGCTGATCCCATCCTCACAATCAGACACGATCTCCCGGCACTGACAACTTTATCCCTCATCCTATCGCCCCATCCTGACCAAAACAACGTACACACTAAAACCCAGTCTGGGGATTCACACAGTGACGTGCTGCCGTCAGGACGGGGCAGCACTTATCAACAGGACATAGAGACAGACATAGAGACACAGAGATAGAGTCTCTGTCTCAAATTACACCCTATTCCTATTCAAACTATTGAGCCGACCCGAGTCCAGCCAAACCAAGCTGTAATGAGCTGGCCTGGTTATGCATCCACTATAGTTTCTGGATCCATGCTGAAAAGGAAATGGCACAATATAGCGAGCAATTTGTATAAATATCATTATAAACTGGGTGGTTCGAGCCCTGAATGCTGATTGGCTGAAAGCCGTGGTATATCAGACCATATACCATGGGTATGACAAAACATGCATGTGTACTGCTCTAATTACTTTGGTAATCAGTTTATAATAGCAATAAGGCACCTTGGGGGGTTTGTGGTATATGGCCAATATACCACGGCTAAGGGCTGTATCCAGGCACTCCGCGTTGCGCCATGGTAAGATCAGCCCTTAGACGTGCTATAATGACCAAACACCACGGCTAAGGGCTGTATCTAGGCACTCCGCGTTGCGCCATGGTAAGATCAGCCCTTAGACGTGCTATAATGACCAAATACCACAATCACCCAAGGTGCCTTATTGCTTATATAGTAATGTATTTTACATATGGTACTAACTCACAAAACAACTAACATTATGTCACGATCAACAGTGTAACAGTTCTGAAGTTCACGTGAGATTGCAATTTCTCTGATAACCTTCATTGAAGGCAGTGGTGTAAAGTACTTAAGTAAAAATACTTTAACGTATTACTTAATGTTTTTTTTGGGGGGTATGTCTACTTTACTATATATATTTTTGACAACTTTTACTTTTATTTAACTACATTCATAAAGAAAACTTTTTACTCCGTGCATTTTCTCTGACACCAAAAAGTACAGCGGCTTGCAAAAGCATTCAACCCCCTTGGCATTTTTCCCGAATTGTTGCCTTACAACCTGGAATTAAAATGGATTTTTGGGGGGTTTGTATCATTTGATTTAAACAACATGCTTACCACTTTGAAGATGCAAAATGTTTTTTATTGTGAATCAAGCAAGAAATAAGACAAAAAACAGAAAACTTGAGCGTGCATAACTATTCACCCCACCAAAGTCAATACTTTGTAGAGCCACCCTTTGCAGCAATTACAGCTGAAAGTCTCTTGGGGTATGTCTCTATAAGCTTGGCACATCTAGCCACTGGGATTTTTGCCCATTCTTCAAGGCAAAACTGCTCCAGCTCCTTCAAGTTGGATGGGTTCCGCTGATGTACAGCAATCTTTAAGTCATACCACAGATTCTCAATTGGATTGAGGTCTGGGCTTTGACTTGGCCATTCCAAGACATTAAAATGTTTCCCCTTAAACCACTCAAGTGTTGCTGTAGCAGTATGCTGAGGGTCATTGTCCTGCTGGAAAGTGAACCTCCGTCCCAGTCTCAAGTCTCTGAATGACTGAAACAGGTTTCCTTCAAGAATTTCCCTGTATTTAGCACCATCCATCATTCCTTCAATTCTGACCAGTTTCCCAGTTCCTGCCGATGAAAAACATACCCACAGCATGATGCTGCCACCAACATGCTTCATTGTGGGGATATGGTTCTCGGGGTGATGAGAGGTGTTGGGTTTATGCCAGACATAGCGTTTTCCTTGATGGCCAAAAAGCTAAATTTTAGTCTTATCTGACCAGAGTACCTTCTTCCATATGTTTGGGGAGTCTCCCACATGCCTTTTGGCGAACACCAAACGTGTTTGATAATTTTTTCTTTAAGCAATGGCTTTTTTCTGGCCACTCTTTCATAAAGCCCAGCTCTGTGGAGTGTACGGCTTAAAGTGGTCCTATGGACAGATACTCCAATCTCCGCTGTGGAGCTTTGCAGCTCCTTCAGAGTTATCTTTGGTCTCTGTGTTGCCTCTCTGATTAATGCCCTCCTTGCCTGATCCGTGAGTTTTGGTGGTCGGCCCTCTCTTGGCAGGTTTGTTGTGGTGCCATATTCTTTCAATTTTTTTATAATGGATTTAATGGTGCTCCGTGGTATGTTAAAAGTTTTGGATATTTTTTTCGAACTCAACCCTGATCTGTACTTCTCCACAACTTTGTCCCTGACCTATTTGGAGAGCTCTTTGGTCTTCATGGGGCCGCTTGCTTGGTGGTGCCCCTTGCTTAGTGGTGTTGCAGACTCTGGGGCCTTTCAGAACAGGTGTATATATACTGAGATCTTGTGACCCTTAAATAAAGTCCACCTGTGTGCAATCTAACTAATTATGTGACTTCTGAAGGTAATTGGTTGCACCAGATCTTATTTAGGGGCTTCATATCAAAGGGAGTGAATACATATGCACGCACCACTTTTCATTGTTTTTTATTTTTTATTTTTTGAAATAAGTAATTTTTTAAAATTTAATTTCACCAATTTGGAATATCTTGTGTATGTCCATTACATGAAATCCAAATAAAAATCAATTTAAATTGCAGGTTGTAATGCAACAAAATAGGAAAAAAATGAATGAATATTTTTGCAAGGCACTGTACTTGTTACATTTTGAGTGATTAGCAGGACAGGAAAATGGTCAAATTGATGCACTTATCAAGAGGACATCCCTGGTCATCCCTACTGCTTCTGATCTGACGGACTCACTAAAGACAAATGCTTTATTTGTAAATGATATCTGAGTGTTGAACTGGGCCCCTGGCTATCCGTAAATAAAAAAACAAGAAAATTATGCTGTCTGGTTTGCTTATTATTTGAAATAATTCATACTTTGACTTTTAATACTTAAGTATATTTTAGTAATTACATTTACTTTTGATACTTCAGTATATTTAAAGCCAATAACTTTTAGAATTTTACTCAAGTAGTATTTTACTGTGTAACTTTTACTTTTACTTGAGTCATTTTCTATTAAGGTATATTTACTTTTACTCAAGTATGACATTTGGATACTTTTTACACTACTGATGCTTATGTGTGACTCAGTTGGTAGAGCATGGCACCTGCAATGTCAGGACGGTGCGTTCGATTCCCGCTGGGGCCACCTGTAAGAAAATGCATGCATGCGCTTCTCTGTAAATGATTGGATAAAAGCTTCTGCTAATTAGCATCTATTCTAATAATTTGGGTTTGACACCCACTATCATCACTAAAAGTTGTATCACACGGCTGTTGTGTTACTATTAAAATGATTGTTATTTTAATGGGGATTATGGTAATCCATTTCACAGCACATGCAACATGCATGAGTAAATTATATATTGAACCCTGAAATAAGGCAATAATATGTTTACCTGATCATATTCTTCTATTCACAAAATGCCAGTGATACTCTATTTATTTAAACATTTGTTTTGTGATTCAACACGTGGCTTGTTCAAAGGGTTATTTTCTATGTTGAATATTACAATGTGACTTCATTTTAGCCAGTTTGTTGACTGAACACAAATTCCCTCCTGCCAAAATGAAGGGGAACAGAGAAACAGTACTCTTGATTTCTGCATATATAAAAAAATACACCATCTAAATATACCATCTCTCTCCGTGTTGATCTGAGCACACACAAAAGCCAATGTGTGGTGTTCAATGTAGGTCTACCTTCCATTAGGTCTTTGGAAAAAATATGCTTGACATTAAACTGTTTATCCACTTCAGACAAGGAGGTGACTGAAAATGTGTTATTTGCTGCAAGAAACTACTTTACAAAATAAAGATAATTATTATTCCCATACCATTATTACAGAGAATCAGACAAATGATGATATATTCTGCCCATTGTCTACTTAGCTTATTCAAGCCTGTCAATGCAATAGAATCCTACTCCGGTGCGTTCTGCCTATAAGAAGATCTCTTGCATAGTCCGCTTTACATACTAAGTCTTGCATAGTTTGTTTTGTTTCGGTATGTTGCATTGAAAGTGTTGAGTATGGGCAAGTCCCATAGTCGAGGGAAACGTTGATAGTCTTAACTAAAGGGGAAATACAAAGTTGAGTGAAGTTCAATCTCGAGCTTCTGTGCGGCAGTCCCGGGGAACATTGGTTACAACCCTTTTTAGGGCGATATAGAACCCTTTTTAGGGCTATATAGAACCCTTTTTAGGCCTATATAGAACCCTTTTTTATGGTTATTTATAGAACCTTTATGGAGAATGGTTCTATAAAGAAAATTTCTCAATCTGAAAGATTCTTTGTAGATCATTTTGAAGAACCATACAGGTTAAGAGCCCTTTTGTGAACTGTAAAGAACCATTACCCTTCCCAAAGAGCCCCTTTGTGAATTGTAAAGAACCATTGAAGGGTTCAAAAGGTTATTTGAGTCAGTATGGTTCCACATAGAACCATTACCCTTCCCAAAGAAACCTTGCGGGAACCCTCATTTTTTAGTGTGCAGTGTAACGGTTGTGCTTATAGTGTCTGCGATAGCACCAGCGGATGCTGCATTAGTGGATGCTGGCTCTCTCTGCCTGTCTGTTCAGTTTTAGCCCTTCTTAAAGCTTGTCCTCCAGCTCCAGTGTCTCCTCTCCTCTGCTCTGGAGAGGCTAACTGTGGCTAACATTGACGTTGATGCAAGCATCACAGCTCTGTCATTCGCTACTTTAGTCTGAGACTGCCATCATTGAAGTTGTTTATGGTGACGAGGAGCACAAGATGAGTTGTACAAAACAAAGTCATCAGTGATTGGATCGTCTCTAACCAATCAGGGAATCAAAGCCAATGACTTATTTTCAAACCTCCACTTTACCCACGTGTGTTTCTGGCTCTGGCCCAACACATCAGTTTCTGAACCAATCAGTAAGCCGCAAAAGTGCTCGCATTCAGTGAAGGGTCAGGGAGGTACTCAGATCCAGACACATTCTTAGGAATAAACTAGCGCCAGTGGGTGTGGCGTAGCGATCAGCCAGAGCAAGTAGTCTGGGTAGCCAGGCAGACATTTACAACCAACCGAACAAATGTTCCAAATTTTTCCCCAGCCAGAGCACAGGCTGTCAATCAGACAGCTAACACTCTGTTCACATCAACCTATCAACCTCTCTCTATCTCTCTATTTATCTTTCTCTTTTTCCACTTTCTCTCTCGCTCTCTCCATCCCTCTTTATTTTTCTCTCTCTCTCTCACACACACTTTCTTTCCACACTCTCTTTTCCCACTCTCTCTCACTCTCTCTCCCCATCCACAATGCACATAGACAACACAAGGAGATTGTAGAGGAGAAGAGGAGCATCCTCCCTGGTAGAGTGCTGTAGGAACGGTATGTATGTTGGTGATGCTCTGTCGCGTACTGACGGTAACTGGGGAATGCTTAGCCCAACAGAACACATAGCCTCAGGCCTAGTTCCTCTCTTCACTTGCGCACTTCCTCTCTCTGTTTATCATTCTCTTTCTCTCCTGCTCCATCCCTCGCTCTTTCTCTTGCTCTCCCCCTCTCCCTCCCTCTCTCCCCTTCTCTCTCTCTCTCTCCCTCTCTCTCTTTCGCTCATAGAATCACATTATTCACTGTGTATAACCGAGGGGTGATGAACAATCCTAGTGAACTCCTGGGAAGTGACAGTTATTGTAGAACAGACAGAGATGGAGAGAGGAGAAGAGGGGGAGACAGAGAAAGAGAGATGTTTCATGTTCAATCAGTGTCTTCCCTCCTCCTTCCCCTTTTCCTGTCCTTTTTTTTCATTTTTCATTCCTCTCTCTGTCTTTTCATTCGTCTCTCTGTCTTTTCATTCCTCTCTCTGTCTTTTCATTCCTCTCTCTGTCTTTTCATTCGTCTCTCTGTCTTTTCATTCCTCTCTCTGTCTTTTCATTCCTCTCTGTCTTTTCATTCCTCTCTCTGTCTTTTCATTCGTCTCTCTGTCTTTTTATTCGTCTCTCTGTCTTTTCATTCCTCTCTCTGTCTTTTCATTCCAACTCTCTGTCTTTTCATTCCTCTCTCTGTCTTTTCATTCCTCTCTCTGTCTTTTCATTCCTCTCTCTGTCTTTTCATTCCTCTCTCTGTCTTTTCATTCCTCTCTCTGTCTTTTCATTCCTCTCTCTGTCTTTTCATTCCTCTCTCTGTCTTTTCATTCGTCTCTCTGTCTTTTCATTCCTCTCTGTCTTTTCATTCCTCTCTGTCTTTTCATTCCTCTCTCTGTCTTTTCATTCCTCTCTCTGTCTTTTCATTCGTCTCTCTGTCTTTTCATTCCTCTCTCTGTCTTTTCATTCCTCTCTCTGTCTTTTCATTCCTCTCTCTGTCTTTTCATTCGTCTCTCTGTCTTTTCATTCGTCTCTCTGTCTTTTCATTCCTCTCTGTCTTTTCATTCGTCTGTCTGTCTTTTCATTCCTCTCTCTGTCTTTTCATTCCTCTCTGTCTTTTCATTCCTCTCTGTCTTTTCATTCCTCTCTGTCTTTTCATTCGTCTCTCTGTCTTTTCATTCCTCTCTGTCTTTTCATTCCTCTCTCTGTCTTTTCATTCCTCTCTGTCTTTTCATTCCTCTCTCTGTCTTTTCATTCCTCTCTGTCTTTTCATTCCTCTCTGTCTTTTCATTCCTCTCTCTGTCTTTTCATTCCTCTCTCTGTCTTTTCATTCCTCTCTCTGTCTTTTCATTCCTCTCTGTCTTTTCATTCCTCTCTGTCTTTTCATTCCTCTCTGTCTTTTCATTCGTCTCTCTGTCTTTTCATTCCTCTCTGTCTTTTCATTCCTCTCTCTGTCTTTTCATTCCTCTCTGTCTTTTCATTCCTCTCTGTCTTTTCATTCCTCTCTGTCTTTTCATTCCTCTCTCTGTCTTTTCATTCCTCTCTGTCTTTTTATTCCTCTCTGTCTTTTCATTCCTCTCTCTGTCTTTTCATTCCTCTCTCTGTCTTTTCATTCCTCTCTCTGTCTTCATTCTTCCATCGTTACTGGAGCTTGAGAACCACAGACCCCCTCCCCTCTCTCCTTCCCCTCCCCCCCCTCTCTCCTTCCCCTCCCCTCTCTCCTTCCCCTCCCCCTCCCCTCTCTCCTTCCCCTCCCCCTCCCCTCTCTCCTTCCCCTCCCCTCTCTCCTTCCCCTCCCCCTCCCCTCTCTCCTTCCCCTCCCCTCTCTCCTTCCCCTCCCCTCTCCTTCCCCTCCCCTCTCTCCTTCCCTTCACCCTCCCCTCTCTCCTTTCCCTCCTTTCCCTCCCCTCTCTCCTTCCCCCTTCCCCTCTCTCCTTCCCCCTTCCTATCTCTCCTTCCCCTCCCCTCTCTCCTTCCCCCTCTCGTCTCTCCTTCCCCTCCCCCATCCCCTCTCCCCCTCTCCCCTCCCCTCTCTCCTTCCCCTCCCCCTCCCCTCTCTCCTTCCCCTCTCTCCTTCCCTCCTACCCTCTATTGTCCCCTCTTCCTCTCTGTCCTCCCCTTCTCTCTTCCCAGTCTTCACCTCTTCTTCATCCGGGTTGGCGAAGGGAGGAATGGAGGGAGTCAGGGATGGAGGAAGGGAGGAATGGATGGAGTCAGGGATGGAGGAAGGGAGGAATGGAGGGAAGAATGGAGGGAGGGAGCTAGGCATGAGCTGACTAACTCTACAGCTGGAGGTTCCAGCCTTCAGCTATTATAGCCCTGCAAGCTGTTTTGTTCAGAGGCGCTCTTCATTAAAAATGCAGGCCGCTGGGGCACAGAGTCGGGGGCTATCGTGGTCTTTGTGTGTGTGTTCATGTGCCTGCATGTGTGTGTGTGTGTGTGTGTGTGTGTGTGTGTGTGTGTGTGTGTGTGTGTGTGTGTGTGTGTGTGTGTGCACGCCCTGCTTGTTTGTGTGTGCTTGCAGGGGTTAACAGGGACTTGTCCAACACTGAGGCAGATGGTAGTCTGTGGGAGTGTAGCGGGGGGAGGAGCCTCTTACCTCAGCCCTCAGCCCACTGCTCTAGCCAGGAAAATAAATTACAGCCAAGGGATTGGAAGCTGTTCCCTCCATCCAAAGGCATTGGGGATACACTTTCTAACACATTGAGTAGCCTGTAAATGAACAAGGAATTAATTGCTGTTGCATCCAAAGGCATAGAGGATAGATTTTATAACAACACACATTGGCATAGAGGCATAGTAGTCTGTGAATGAATAGGGAAAAAAGTCACCTTCAATCTAAACCAGTGGCACTAGTCCCTCTTGAATGGAAGAGCATAGAGATGGGATCCACTTTCTAACACACGGATACAGACTCAGTGTAGCTGTAAATGAACAATAGACTCTCTCTCATATGTAGACCAGAGGCAGAAGTACTCCCTGGGGAGTAGCCACTCTCATCCTCTCCTCCGAACTTGATGGATGAGGGGATGATACCGGAGTACAGTCCTGCCACTAGTACCTCTCTTTTTTTATCATTCTCTCATTATATCTCTCTCTCCCCTCCTATTCTCTCGCTCAGTCTCTCTCCCTCTCTCTCTCTCTCTAGCTTTCTCTATATATGTCTCTACCTCTGTCTTTCTCTCTTTCTCATCTCTGTCTCCCTCCCTCCCCTCTATCTCTCTTCCCTTCCCAACTCAGTGTCGGTTAGAGGCATTGTATTCTATTTCACTGCTAGTTCTTCTCCCTCTCAGTGTTCCCAGGCATTGTATTACTGTCTGCTCATTGGACCAGACTGCTCAGATATGTTCACACGGTCTGCTCATTGGACCAGACTGTTCAGGCATGTTCATACTGTCTTCTCATTGGACCAGATTGCTCAGGAATGTTCATTACTGTCTTCTCATTGGACCAGACTGCTCAGTCATGTTCATACTGTCTGATCATTGGATCAGACTGTTCAGACATGTTCACACGGTCTGCTCATTGGACCAGACTGCTCAGGCATGTTCATTACTGTCTGCTCATTGGACCAGACTGGTTAGGTATGTTCATTACTATCTTCTCATTGGACCAGACTGCTCATTCAGGGTATAATGATACAGATACAGCCTCCTAGCAGGACTCTAGAAGTGTCCCAAATGGCACTCTTTTCAGAATATCATTGAGCATCACAGCACATTGAAGTATTTAGTGGTAACCGTGGGAAGTCTTGTATATGTACTATAGCTTCCTGGTGTCTGTATGTGTAGAGGGTGCTGAAACTCTTTCTGTACAGTACATACATACATTAACGTTTCCTTAGGTTATGACTCTGAGGCCACTGTGGTTCTAACTATGCCCATCTGTGCAGTATTGGTGGTGCTGGGTTGGATTTCCATGGTGTTGGGCCTGGATGCTCCTGGCTGTGCTGCCATGGTACAGAGCTGGAGAGCAGCTGATATCCAGGCCTGTATTTCCTCCTTCGAACCTAGCTTGGGTTCTCTCCCAGTACTGCCATGCTCAGGTTGAGCTACTATGGTACAGAGTTGGAGAGTGACTGGAACGCTTGTCCCCAGGGGGTTTCTCTGGAGTAATGCCTCCCTAATCTAACAGCAGGATTTCAGGGAGATGCTATACGGACACGCCTGGCGCTCAAATTGACGATGTACAGTATGTCGTGCAGATGAGAGTCGAGTGGAGATGAAAGGATTGGGTTCAGTTACTTCAGTCAGTTGTCCTGATGAGCCCTTCCCAGCTAACTACTTTGTGATGGCCAGCTGGCAACAACAGCAGCATGGCGCTAGTTAAAACTTGTAAAAGAAAGTTATGTTTATTTTGATGGGCGAGGGAAATAACTTGTAGTATTGTTCACAATCTGGATGTCACCGGGACATGCCAATTAGCTAACATAACGACAAGCCGGGCAGCTGTATCACACGTAGTCGGCGGTAGCTAAAGTGGCCAATTTGTCCCATCCCACTTGATTTCATTAAGAGTAGGATAGCAGCCTATACAAGAAATAACTTGTCATATTGGTATTAAATGGTACTAGTAACCATCTGGATGTCACCGTGCCAGAGTCTACTACTCAAAATGAGGAGAGTTTTTCGCTTCAAGCTGGCAGCACAACAAAATGCGGCACAATGTACTTTGCTCCTGCTGAGCACTGCTGTCCTATAAGGAGAGGGCAGTAGCTAGGTGGTGAAGCTAAAGTCAGGCCAGTAAGGAGAGGGCAGTAGCTAGATAGTGAAGCTAAAATCAGGCCAGTAAGGAGAGGGCAGTAGCTAGATAGTGAAGCTAAAATCAGGCCAGTAAGGAGAGGGCAGTAGCTAGATAGTGAAGCTAAAATCAGGCCAGTAAGGAGAGGGCAGTAGCTAGATAGTGAAGCTAAAATCAGGCCAGTAAGGAGAGGGCAGTAGCTAGATAGTGAAGCTAAAATCAGGCCAGTAAGGAGAGGGCAGTAGCTAGATAGTGAAGCTAAAATCAGGCCAGTAAGGAGAGGGCAGTAGCTAGATAGTGAAGCTAAAATCAGGCCAGTAAGGAGAGGGCAGTAGCTAGATAGTGAAGCTAAAATCAGGCCAGTAAGGAGAGGGCAGTAGCTAGATAGTGAAGCTAAAATCAAGCCAGTAAGGAGAGGGCAGTAGCTAGATAGTGAAGCTAAAATCAGGCCAGTAAAGAGAGGGCAGTAGCTAGATAGTGAAGCTAAAATCAAGCCAGTAAGGAGAGGGGAGTAGCTAGATAGTGAAGCTAAAATCAGGCCAGTAAGGAGAGGGAAGTAGCTAGATAGTGAAGCTAAAATTAGGCCAGTAAGGACAGGGAAGTAGCTAGATGGTGAAGCTAAAATCAGGCCAGTAAGGAGAGTGCAGTAGCTAGATAGTGAAGCTAAAATCAGGCCAGTAAGGAGAGGGAAGTAGCTAGATAGTGAAGCTAAAAATCAGGCCAGTAAGGAGAGGGAAGTAGCTAGATAGTGAAGCTAAAATCAGGCCAGTAAGGATAGGGCAGTAGCTAGATAGTGAAGCTAAAATCAGGCCAGTAAGGAGAGGGAAGTAGCTAGATAGTGAAGCTAAAATCAGGCCAGTAAGGAGAGGGAAGTAGCTAGATAGTGAAGCTAAAATCAGGCCAGTAAGGAGAGGGAAGTAGCTAGATAGTGAAGCTAAAATCAGGCCAGCAAGGAGAGGGAAGTAGCTAGGTGGTGTAGTTAATATCAGGCCAGTAAGGAGAGGGAAGTAGCTAGATAGTGTAGATAATATCAGGCCAGTAAGGAAAGGGAAGTAGCTAGGTGGTATAGTTAATATCAGGCCAGTAATGAGAGGGAAGTAGCTAGGTGGTATAGTTAATATCAGGCCAGTAAGGAGAGGGAAGTAGCTAGGTGGTGTAGTTAATATCAGGCCAGTAAGGAAAGGGAAGTAGCTAGGTGGTGTAGATAGTATCAGGCCAGTAAGGAGAGGGCAGTAGCTAGGTGGTGTAGATAATATCAGGCCAGTAAGGAGAAGGCAGTAGCTAGGTGGTGTAGATAATATCAGGCCAGTAAGGAGAGGGAAGTAGCTAGGTGGTGTAGATAATATCAGGCCAGTAAGGAGAGGGCAGTAGCTAGGTGGTGTAGCCAATATCAGGCCAGTAAGGAGAGGAGAGTAGCTAGATAGTGTAGCCAATATCAGGCCAGTAAGGAGAGGGGAGTAGCTAGATAGTGTAGCCAATATCAGGCTAGTAAGGAGAGGGGAGTAGCTAGATAGTGTAGCCAATATCAGGCCAGGGTGACAGCTAATGCAAATGTATTGTAGTGATGTTTACCAGAAATGTAGAAGAACATTTTAGACTCTGTCATGATCGTCGTATGTTGGAAGAGAGGAGGACCAAGGCGCAGCGTGATATAAATACATTCTTCTATTTATTATAACGTAACGAAGAATACTTAAACAGACTTACAAAACAACAAACGAACTAACGTGAAGCTATACTACGACAAGTGCAGACACAGGCAACTTACGTAATGACATAAACAATCACCCACGACATACCCAATGAATATGGCTGCCTAAGTATGGTTCCCAATCAGAGACAATGATAAACAGCTGTCTCTAATTGAGAACCAATCTAGGCAGCCATAGACAAACAAACACCTAGACTAGACAAAACCCCATAAACATACAAAACCCCTAGACATGACAAAAACACCCACATCCCCCATGTCACACCCTGACCTACACTAAAATAATAAAGAAAACAAAGACAACTAAGGCCAGGGCGTGACAGACTGTTTTGCAACATCTATGTTATGGAGTTGTTTATCTCTTGAGTGTATGAATGATTTTGTCTGAATGTAGTTATCATTTTATATTACGGTTTCACTTAGCTAGTTTTCCGACTGTTCAACCAGTTTGGTCTTGGATTACATATATTGTGTGCAGCTGTGGGCTCTTCAAGGAAATATTTACCTATTTGTAATGGTAAAGTGTTTTTGTAGATCTCTGAGCAATGTTCTATCAATTCCCCGGTTAATTTCATGTTTCATGTGTATCTGAGCTATTGCCGTTCAAGCAGGCAGAAATTGGGTCCGGTATGACATTCTAAGCTGTTTTAAGAAGGTCATACCATGGATCATTTACCTATTTGATTTAGAATTTTAAAACCCCTTTAGATATAACATTTTTAATAATTAACATTAATTGGGTCTTTACTACTAAAGCCCATAAAAACACATTGAATAACACATTCATAAATGGCAAAAAAGACAGTAAAACAATAAATCATATAGGAATAAGGTTTTGAAATGTCTGCCTTGTATCTAGGACAGGAAATATATACAGTATCAGTCAAAAGTTTGGACACCCCTACTCATAAGGGTTTTTCCTTATTTTTACAATTTTCTACATTGTAGAATAATAGTGAAGACATCAAAACTATGAAATAACACATATGGAATCATGTCGTAACCAAAAAAATGTTAAACAAATCTAAACGTATTTTATATTTTAGATTCTTCAAAGTAGCCACCCTTTGCCTTGATGACTGCTTTGCACACTCTTGGCATTCTCTCAACCAGCTTCATGAGGCAGTCAGCTGGAACTCATTTCAATGAACAGGTGTGCCTTGTTAAAAGTTAATTTGTGGAATTTATTCCCTTCTTATTGCATTTGAGCCAATCAGTTGTGTCGTGACAAGGTAGGGGTGGTATACAGAAGAAGAAGCCCTATTTGGTAAAAGACTGACATAAGTATTCAGACCCTTTGCTATGAGACTCGAAATTGAGCTCAATTGCATCCTGTTGCCATTGATCATCCTAGAAATGTTTCTACAACTTGATTCGACTCCACCTGTGGTGAATTCAATTGATTGGATTGACAGATCTGGGGAAGGGTGTACACCAACATTTCTGCAGCATTGAAGGTCCCCAAAAACACAGTGGCCTCAATCATTCTTAAATAGAATACGTTTTGAACCACCAAGACTCTTCCTGAGCTGGCCGCCCAGCCAAACTGAGCAATTGGGGAGAATGGCCTTGGTCAGGGAGGTGACCAAGAACCCAATGGTCATTCTGACAGATCTCCAAAGTTCCTCTGTGGAGAAGGGAGAACCTTCCAGAAGGACAACCATCTCTGCATCACTCCACCAATCAGGCCTTTATAGTAGAGTGGCCAGACGGAAGACTCTCCTCAGTAAAAGGCACGTGACAGCCCGCTTGGAGTTTGCCAAAAGGCACCTAAAGACTCTCAGACCATGAGAAACAAGATTCTCTGGTCTGATGAAACCAAGATTGAACTCTTTGGCCTGAATGCCAAGGGTCAAGTCTGGAGGCAACCTTTCAAAATCCCTACGGTGAAGCATGTTGGTGGCAGCATCATGCTGTGGGGATATTTTTCAGCGGCAGAGACTGGGAGGTTAGTCAGGATCGAGAGAAAGACGAATGGAGCAAAGTACAGAGAGATCCTTGATGAAAACCTGCTCCAGAGCGCTCAAGACCTCAGACTGGGCGAAGGTACACCTTCCAACAGGACCTTAAGCACACAGCCATGACAACGTAGGATTGGCTACAGGACAAGTCTTTGAATGTCCTTGAGTGGCCCAGCCAGAACCCGGACATCTCTGGAGAGACCTTAAAATAGCTTTGCAGCAACGCTCCCCATCCAACCTGACAGAGCTTGAGACGATCTGCAGAGAAGAATGGGAGAAACTCCCCAAATACAGGGGTGCCAAGCTTGTAGCGTCATACCCAAGAAGACTCAATGCTGTAATCGCTGCCAAAGGTGCTTCAACAAAGTACTGAGTAAAGGGTCTGAATACTTATGTAAATGACATATTTCGGACATAACTGAAGGAGTGGTTTTTGATGGGCCCTCTGCTATGAGGCCCTGACAACTATATTGAACTTGGAGAAATGTACCATTAGTCAGCTCACAGTTCACTTTTATGTAAAAATAAAACACATTGACATTTAAAGAGTCTTGTGGCATTTAAAGTAATTTGTGTTGAACAGAATGAGTTGTATGCTGCTGTGCTCTGCTGTGCTCTAATAGTGTGGGTACCATGAAAGACTTGTAAAATCCACTGTCATGAATTTCTTTTATAGAATGTTCCAGTCTGTCAGTATATCAGCTTCCATAAAACTGTGTGTTAACTTAGCTCATAAGAACTAAAATAACGGACAGGAAGACATATGTCCTTAAAGCTGAAATCTGCATAAATGGAAATAGGGCCACTGTTGTCCCCAGCACATTTGATATTGGTTAGTTTTTTTGTTTATGAAATGGAGGAGGAGAGCATCCAGCATCGTGATAAAATAAAATTCACACTCTGCTGTTCTATTATGAATGCAATGATATCCGAGGGAAAAAACACAGGGTCTGAAACATGTTCGTTGTTTGAAGTCATTTCCTTGTTGCTGTAATATCGGATGTGAGAGTTTCACCACTACGGATTCCAGCTTTAAAGCTATAGTGGGACATTTCTGGCAATACCCTTTGTTTCTATTTACTCAGAGTCGTGGATACCATTTTAATGTCTCTGCGTGCAGTTAGAAGGAAGTTGACTGTAGTTTCTGGAGCCATAGCATTAGCGCAATGACTGGAAGTCTATGGAGACAGCTAGCATCCCTTTAACTGGCATGTTGACATAGGCTAGTTTCTCACCTTCAGTTCCAATTCTAACTGTGACTATTCATGTTCGATGTTGAAACACCTTTGTAGTAATGTTCTTCTGTGTTCTCAAAGTTCTCTGTGACAAAGTGAAGAAGTGTTGGCATGAGGACTATCTAATGGCAGTTATTTATTCCTGTCCATGAATCACTAGATGGCACCTCACAGATTCCACCACCCGCCATTCAATTTTACATCTAATCTCAAAGTGAAATAATAGTCCTAGTTCTAAAATAATCTTCTTTACCCTCTGTTCTTCAGCGTGGGCAAATGTGATGTCAACAGTGGCTTGTATTCATGGATGCCAAGGGAAGCCAGGCTTCCCCCAAAAATTTACCATGAAAAAAAGAAAAATACATAAAATAATTGTCTGTGTTTCATAATTTCCCTTCAATTCGAGGCTGAATGTATCTCACCGGCGAAAGCATCCGAGCAAGCAAAACAGCGCCCCTCTGTCTCTGTATGTGCAGCCCATCTTCCTAATGCTGTCTGGTCAAAATTAATATGATATTTTGTTAACGCCTGCAGCACTGAATGCAAGGGAAGCCAGCGAGAATTTGGCCTCCCTTGATCATTTTTTTTATACAATAATAGCCAGTCAGCATTGAGCTAAACTGAGTGAGCTCAACTATGAATGGTCTTGGCGCACCAAAAAATTTGTCACGGGAAACCAATTTGGATTTGGTTTCACACCAATCACATCACACTACATCAAGCCAAACGTCAAAAAAACTTGAATTGCTGTATTTCGTTGTGCTGCTGTCCTCCGGTGGCTACAAGTAGGGGGAGTCAACATGTTTATTCATGCTATTCTTCATTTGTATGGAATTACTTGTAGGCCTATATTACACACACACACACACACACACACACACACACACACACACACACACACACACACACACACACACACACACACACACACACACACACACACACACACACACACACACACACACACACACACACACACACACACACACACACAAACAAACAGAAATCAGTTCCATGGACAGCCACATGATATTTAGTTTACGTTAATTGGATTAAATTGTTTCTGGAATCTGTTGTCACTGTATTAGACTAAGCATAGGGGATTCTTTGTGACTTGCAGGAACTGTCTAGTGTTTTAAATAAATAGTTGTTTCATAGTCCGAAAATGTTGGAAACATTAACTTGCTTGACCATGCTGAGAGTCATGTAACTCGTTCTTAATTGTAATATGCTTTGTGGACTCCACCAGGCAGAGGTTGCTCTGGTTTTGTGATGAAACAAAGGTGTGGTTGAATTTACTCTGCCACTTTGTCTTCTCTCTGCCTGTAGGCCTATAGAGTTCTGTCATACATTCCAGGTCTGTGCCCAAACAATTCGAGCTTCTACTTTTAAAATTCCACCTTTCCAGAAACAAGTCTCTCACCGTAGCCGCTTGTTATAGACCCCCCTCAGCCCCCAGCTGTGCCGTGGACACCATATGTGAATTGATTGCCCCCCATCTATCTTCAGAGTTCGTACTGATAGGTGACCTAAACTGGGACACGCATAACACCCCGCCCGTCCTACAATCTAAGCTTGATGCCCTCAATCTCACACAAATTATCAAGGAACCTACCAGGTACAACCCTAAATCCGTAACCATGGGCACCCTCTTAGACATCATCCTGACCAACTTGCCCTCTAAATACACCTCTACTGTCTTCAACCAGGATCTCCGTGATCACTGCCTCATTGCCTGCGTGCGTAACAGGTCCGCGGTCAAACGACCACTGTCAAACGCTCCCTAAAACACTTCAGCGAGCAGGTCTTTCTAATCGACCTGGCCCGGGTAACCTGGAAGGATATTGACCTCATCCCGTCAGTAGAGGATGCCTAGTTGCTCTTTAAAAGTGCTTTCCTCACCATCTTAACATAAGCATGCCCCATTCAAAAAATGTAGAACTAAGAACAGATTTAGCCCTTGGTTCACCCCAGACTTGACTGCCCTTGACCAGCACAAAAACATCCTGTGCGTTCTGCATTAGCATCGAATAGCCCTTGCGATATGCAACTTTTCAGGGAAGTCAGGAACCAATACACTCAGTCAGTTAGGAAAGCTAAGGCCAGCTTTATCAAATAGAAATTTGCCTCCTATAGCACTAATTTCAAAACGTTTTGGGACACTGTAAAGTCTATGGAGAATAAGAGCACCTCCTCCCAGCTGCCCACTGCACTGAAGATAGGAAACACTGCAACCCCTATTACTACCCTATTCAACCTCTCTTTTGTATCGTCTGAGATCCCCAAAGATTGGAAAGCTGCCGCGGTCATCCCCCTCTTCAAAGGGGGAGACACTCTAGACCCAAACTGTTATAGACCTATATCCATCCCGCCCTGCCGTTCTAAAATATTCGAGAGCCAAGTTAACAAACAGATCACCGGCCATTTCGAATACCACCGTACCTTCTCCACTATGCAATCTGGTTTCCGAGCTGGTCATTGGTGCACCTCAGCCACGCTCAAGGTCTTAACTAATATCATAACTGCCATCGATAAAAGACAGTACTGTGCAGCCGTCTTCATCGACCTGGCCAAGGCTTTCGACTCTGTCAATCATCGCATTCTTACCGGCAGACTCAATAGCCTTGGCTTCTCAAATGACTGCCTCGTCTGGTTCACCAACTACTTCTCAGATAGAGTTCAGAGTGTCAAATCAGAGGGCCTGTTGTCCGGACCTCTGGCAGTCTCTATGGGGGTGCCACAGGGTTCAATTCTCGGGCTGACTCTTTTCTCTGTATATATCAATGATGTTGCTCTTGCTGCTGGTGATTCTCTGATCAAATCAAATCAAAGATTATTTGTCACGGGCGCGAATACAACAGGTGTAGACCTTACAGTGAAATGCTTACTTACAGGCTCTAACCAATAGTGCGAGAAAAAAAAGGTATGTGTGTGTGTGTGTGTGTGTGTGTGTGTGTGTGTGTGTGTGTAGGTAAGTAAAGAAATAAAACAACAGTAAAAATACATTTGAAAAAAGAGTAGCATGGCTATATACAGACACCGGTTAGTCAGGCTTATTGAGGTAGTATGTACCTGCAGGTATGGTTAAAGTGACTGTGCATATATGATGAATAGAGAGTAGCAGTAGCGTAAAAGGAGGGGTTGGCGGGAGGTGGGACATAATGCAGATAGCCCACTTAGCCAATGTGCGGGAGCACTGGTTGGTCGGGTCAATTGAGGTAGTATGCACATGAATGTATGGTTAAAGTGACTATGCATATAAGATAAACAGAGATTAGCTGCAGCGTAAAAGAGGGGTTGGGGGGACACACAATGTAAAAAGTCCAGGTAAGCATTGGTTACCTGTTCAGATGTCTTAAGGCTTGGGGGTAAAAATTGTTGAGAAGCCTTTTTGTCCTAGACTTGGCACTCCGGTACCGCTTGCCATGCGGTAGTAGAGATAACAGTCTATGACTGGGGTGGCTGGGGTCATTGACATATTTTAGGGCCTTCCTCTGACACCGCCTGGTGTAGAGGTCCTGGATGGCAGGCAGCTTTGCCCCAGTGATGTATTGGGCCATACGCACTACTCTCTGAAGTGCCTTGCGGTCAGAGGCCGAGCGATTGCCGTACCAGGCAGTGATGCAACCTGTCAGGATGCTCTCGAAGTTGCAGCTGTAGAACCTTTTGAGGATCTCAGGACCCATGCCAAATCATTTTAGTTTCCTGAGGCTTTGTCGTGCCCTCTTCACGACTGTCTTGGTGTGTTTGGACCATTCTAGTTTGTTGTTGATGTGGACACCAAGGAATTTGAAGCTCTCAACCTGCTCCACTACAGCCACGTCAATGAGAATGGGGACGTGCTCGGTGCTCCTTTTCTTGTAGTCCACAATCATCTCCTTAGTCTTGGTTACGTTGAGGGATAGGTTGTTATTCTGGCACCACCCGGCCAGGTCTCTGACCTCCTCCCTATAGGCTGTCTCGTCGTTGTCGGTGATCAGGCCTACCACTGTTGTGTCGTCTGCAAACTTAATGATGGTGTTGGACTCATGCCTGGCCATACAGTCGTGGGTGAACAGGGAGTACAGGAGGGGACTGAGCACACACCCCTGGGGAGCTCCAGTGTTGAGGATCAGTGTGGCAGATGTGTTGCTACCTACCCTCACCACCTGGGGGCGACCTGTCAGGAAGTCCAGGATCCAATTGCAGAGGGAGGTGTTTAGTCCCAGGTTCCTTAGCTTAGTGATGAGCTTTGAGGGTACTATGGTGTTGAACGCTGAGCTGTAGTCAATGAATAGTATTCTCACATAGGTGTTCCTTTTGTTCAGGTGGGAAAGGGCAGTGTGGAGTGCAATAGAGATTGCATCATCTGTGGATCTGTTTGGGCGGTATGCAAATTGAGTGGGTCGAGGGTTTCTGGGATAATGGTGTTGTTGTGAGCCATTACCAGCCTTTCAAAGCACTTCATGGCTACAGACGTGAGTGCTACGGGTCTGTAGTAATTTAGGCAGGTTGCCTTTGTGTTCTTGGGCGCAGGGACTATGGTGGTCTGCTTGAAGCATGTTGGTATTATAGACTCAATCAGGGACATGTTGGAAATATCAGTGAAGACACCTGCCAGTTGGTCAGCACATGCCCGGAGCACACGTCCTTGTAATCCGTCTGGCCCCTTAGCCTTGTGTATGTTGACCTGTTTAAACGTCTTACTCACGTCGGCTACGGAGAGCGTGATCACACAGTCGTCAGGGACAGCTGATACTCTCATGCATGCCTCAGTGTTGCTTGCCTCGAAGCTTGCATAGAAGTGATTTAGCTCGTCTGGTAGGCTCGTGTCACTGGGCAGCTCACGGCTGTGCTTCCCTTTGTAGTCTGCAATAGTTTGCAAGCCCTGCCATCTCCAACGAGCGTCAGAGCCAGTGTAGTATGATTCAATCTTAGCCCTGTATTGACTCTCCTTCCAGACTCACATTAAGCATCTCCAATCCAAAATTAAATCTAGAATTGGCTTCCTATTTCACAACAAAGCCTCTCTCACTCATGCTGCAAAACATACCCTCGTAAAACTGACTATCTTACCGATCCTTGACTTCGGCGATGTCATTTTCAAAATAGCCTCCAACACTCTACTCAGCAAACTGGATGTAGTCTATCACAGTGCATTTTGTCACCAAAGCCCCATGTACTACCCACCACTGCGACCTATATGCTCTTGTTGGCTGGCCCTCACTACACATTCGTCGTCTAACCCACTGGCTCCAGGTCATCTATAAGTCCTGATAGGTAAAGCCCCGCCTTATCTCAGCTCACTGGTCACCATAGCAACACCCACCCGTAGCACACGCTCCAGCAAGTATTACACTGGTCATCCCCAAAGCCAACACTTGCTTTGGCCGCCTTTCCTTCCAGTTCTCTGCTGCCAATGACTGGAACGAATTGCAAAAATCACTGAAGCTTGAGTCTTATCTCCCTCTCCAACTTTAAGCATCAGCTGTCAGAGCAGCTTACCGATCACTGTACTTGTACACAGCCAATCTGTAAATAGCACACCCTACTACCTCATCCCCATATTGTTACTTATCCTCTTGCTCTTTTGCACCCCAGTATCTCTACTTGCACATCATCATCTGCACATCTATCGCTCCAGTGTTAATGCTAAATTGTAATTATTTCGCCTCTATGGCCTATCTCTTGCCTTACCCCCCTACTCTTCTACATTTGCACTCACTGTACCTATATTTTTCTATTGTGTTATTGAATGTACGTTTGTTTATGTGTTACTCTGTGTTACTCTGTTGTTTGTGTCACACTGCTTTGCTTTATCTTTTCCAGGTCGCAGTTGTAAATGAGAACTTGTTCTCAACTGGCCTACCTGGTTAAATAAAGGTGAAATAAAATAATATAAAATAAATACAAAATATCACGTTGGCAAGGCATATGAAATAAGAGGTTCTAGTGCAAACAGCGCAATTATCACAACAAATACATTAGTTTGTAATATGGCTTTTTTTTCTGGATTCTCTAGTGATTTTATACACGTACCACTACCAGATGTCAATTACATGTTCTTTGATGCAGACCCGTCAAAGGGGATTGACTTGGTACCCAAGGACACTAACAATTTCCTTCTCCAGAGAGAGATATATAGTATGTGGAACTTTGTGAATGGAAGAGAGCTATCAACTCTGGGCCTTGTGAGTGTGACTAAAAAGCCATATAAGTATAGGCAGCATAAAAGCAGAATAAGACGATGTTGAACGAGGGAGAGCGGTAGGGAAAGAGAGAGAGAGGACAGAGAAAGAATGAGAAAAGGAGAGTGAGAGAGCGAGAGAGGTAAAGAGAAAGAAAGGAGAAAGGGATAGAGAAAGAGGGACATCAGGCTGGACATTTAATAACGTGGCATTTGGAGATCAATACAGTTAATGTCAACATAATGGAGTGCATTAGGCTACAGTTAATGTCAACATAATGGAGTGGATTAGGCTACAGTTAATGTCAACATTATGGAGTGGATTAAGCTACAGTTAATGTCAACATTATGGAGTGGATTAAGCTACAGTTAATGTCAACATAATGGAGTGCATTAGGCTACAGTTAATGTCAACACTATGGAGTGGATTAGGCTACAGTTAATGTCAACATAATGGAGTGCATTAGGCTACAGTTAATGTCAACATTATGGAGTGGATTAAGCTACAGTTAATGTCAACATTATGGTGTGGATTAAGCTACAATTAATGTCAACTTTCTGGAGTGGATTAAGCTACAGTTAATGTAAACATTATGGAGTGGATTAAGCTACAGGTAATGTCAACATTATGGAGTGGATTAAGCTACAATTAATGTCAACTTTCTGGAGTGGATTAGGCTACAGTTAATGTCAACATAATGGAGTGCATTAGGCTACAGTTTGATGTCAACACTATGGAGTGGATTAGGCTAGAGTTAATGTCAACATAATGGAGTGCATTAGGCTACAGTTAATGTCAACATTATGGAGTGGATTAAGCTACAGTTAATGTCAACATTATGGAGTGGATTAAGCTACAATTAATGTCAACTTTCTGGAGTGGATTAGGCTACAGTTAATGTCACCATTATGGAGTGGATTAGGCTACAGTTAATGTCAACATTATGGAGTGGATTAAGCTACAGTTAATGTCAACATTCTGGAGTGGATTAAGCTACAGTTAATGTCAACATTATGGAGTGGATTAAGCTACAGTTAATGTCAACATTATGGAGTGGATTAAGCTACAGTTAATGTCAACATTATGGAGTGGATTAAGCTACAGTTAATGTCAACACTATGGAGTGGATTAAGCTACAGTTAATGTCAACATTCTGGAGTGGATTAAGCTACAGTTAATGTCAACATTATGGAGTGGATTAAGCTACAGTTAATGTCAACATTCTGGAGTGGATTAAGCTACAGTTAATGTCAACATTATGGAGTGGATTAAGCTACAGTTAATGTCAACATTATGGAGTGGTTTAAGCTACAGTTAATGTCAAAATAATGGAGTGGATTAGGCTACAGTTAATGTCAACATTATGGAGTGAATTAGGCTACAGGTAATTTCAACATTATGGAGTAGGCTACAGGGAGAATAGTAATGAGTGTCAGAGAGAGAGTGGGAGGGAGGGCGAAAGGGAGAGAGAGGGAGAGAAAGAGCAACAGAGTAAGAAAGAGAAAGAGACAGATAAGAGGCAAAGAGACAGAGAGAGAAAGAAAGAGAGAGGAGAGAGCTGAGAGAGAGGAGAGAGAGGTGTTGAGGAGAGCGAAGAGTGAGGACAGAAAAGAGAGGGGAGCGAGGTGGAGAGTCAGACCTTACAGTTAGAAACACTGTAGATTGAGACAAGATGTGAGTGAAAGTGTTATAGTGTTTTAGTGACTAGTCAAACCTATTTTGAGGCTGTCTATTTGGGGAGAGGTATCGCCAAGTCATTACACTGTAAAAAATATCTAATTTCCGATCTGCACATCAATCCAAGTCTGTACCTTCTCCATAGAGGAATTAATTATAACACATCTACCTCATACAGAAAAATGTGTATGGTGGAAAAAAACTATAATGAAGAGGGTAAGAGAAGGATTAAAGCTCCTTTATCCTTTACTGATATTGGATTAAATTGGAGGTAGTTAATCTGAATGTAGTTAATTGAAGGTAGTTAATTGAAGGTAGTTAATTGAAGGTAGTTAATTGAAGGTAGTTAATTGAAGGTAGTTAATTGAAGGTAGTTCACCTAAAGGTAGTTAATTGAAGGAAGTTCATCTGAAGGAAGTTAATTGAAGGTAATTAATTGAAGGTAGTTAATTGAAGGTAGTTAATTGAAGGTAGTTAATTGAAGGTAGTTCATCTGAAGGTAGTTAATTGAAGGTAGTTAATTGAAGGTAGTTAATTGAAGGTAGTTAATTGAAGGTAGTTAATTGAAGGTAGTTAATTGAAGGTAGTTAATTGAAGGTAGTTAATTGAAGGTAAATCATCTGAAGGTAGTTAATTGAAGGTAGTTCAACTGAAGGTAGTTAATTGAAGGTAGTTAATTGAAGGTTGTTCATCTGAAGTAGTTAATTGAAGGTAGTTCATTGAAGGTAGTTAATTGAATGTAGTTAATTGAAGGTAGTTAATTGAAGGTAGTTCACCTGAAGGTAGTTAATTGAAGGTAGTTCATTGAAGGTAGTAGTTAATTGAAGGAAGTTCATCAGAAGGTAGTTAATTGAATGTAGTTAATTGAAGGTAGTTAATTGAAGGTAGTTCATTGAAGGTAGTTAATTGAAGGAAGTTCATCAGAAGGTAGTTAATTGAATGTAGTTAATTGAAGGTAGTTAATTGAAGGTAGTTCATCTGAAGGTAGTTCATCTGAAGGTAGTTCATCTGAAGGTAGTTAATTGAAGAAAGTTCATCTGAAGGTAGTTAATTGAAGGTAGTTCATCTGAAGGTAGTTCAATTGAAGGTTGTTCATCTGAAGGTAGTTAATTGAAGGTAGTTAATTGAAGGTAGTTAATTGAAGGTAGTTAATTGAAGGTAGTTAATTGAAGGTAGTTCATCTGAAGGTAGTTCATCTGAAGGTAGTTAATTGAAGGTAGTTAATTGAAGTAAGTTCATCTGAAGGTAGTTAATTGAATGTAGTTAATTGAAGTTAGTTAATTGAAGGTAGTTCCCCTGAAGGTAGTTAATTGAAGGAAGTTCATCTGAAGGAAGTTCATCTGAAGGAAGTTAATTGAAGGTAGTTAATTGAAGGTAGTTAATTGAAGGTAGTTCATCTGAAGGTAGTTCACCTGAAGGTAGTTCATTGAAGGTAGTTCAACTGAAGGTAGTTAATTGAAGGTAGTTCATTGAAGGTAGTTAATTGAAGGAAGTTCATCAGAAGGTAGTTAATTGAATGTAGTTAATTAAAGGTAGTTAATTGAAGCTAGTTAATTGAAGGTAGTTCATCTGAAGGTAGTTCATCTGAAGGTAGTTAATTGAAGGTAGTTAATTGAAGTAAGTTCATCTGAAGGTAGTTAATTGAAGGTAGTTAATTGAAGGTAGTTCAATTGAAGGTAGTTAATTGAAGGTAGTTCATCTGAAGGTAGTTAATTGAAGGTTGTTCATCTGAAGGTAGTTAATTGAAGGTAGGTAATTGAAGGTAGTTAATTGAAGGTAGTTAATTGAAGGTAGTTCATCTGAAGGTAGTTCATCTGAAGGTAGTTAATTGAAGGTAGTTAATTGAAGGTCGTTAATTGAAGGTAGTTAGTTGAAGGTAGTTCATTGAAGGTAGTTAATTGAAGGTTGTTCATCTGAAGGTAGTTAATTGAAGGTAGTTAATTGAAGGTTGTTCATCTGAAGGTAGTTAATTTGAAGGTAGTTAGTTGAAGGTAGTTAGTTGAAGGTAGTTAGTTGAAGGTAGTTAATTGAAGGTAGTTAATTGAAGGTAGTTATTTGAAGGTTGTTCATCTGAAGGTAGTTAATTGAAGGTAGTTAGTTGAAGGTAGTTAGTTGAAGGTAGTTAATTGAAGGTAGTTAATTGAAGGTAGTTAATTGAAGGTTGTTCATCTGAAGGTAGTTAATTGAAGGTAGTTAGTTGAAGGTAGTTAGTTGAAGGTAGTTAATGGAAGGTACTTAATTGAAGGTACTTAATTGAAGGTTGTTCAACTGAAGGTAGTTAATTGAAGGTAGTTAATTGAAGGTAGTTCATCTGAAGGTAGTTCATCTGAAGGTAGTTAATTGAAGGTAGTTCATCTGAAGGTAGTTAATTGAAGGTAGTTAATTGAAGGTAGTTAGTTGAAGGTAGTTAATTGAAGGTTGTTCATCTGAATGTAGTTAATTGAAGGTAGTTAATTGAAGGTTGTTCATCTGAAGGTAGTTAATTGAAGGTAGTTAATTGAAGGTAGTTAATTGAAGGTTGTTCATCTGAATGTAGTTAATTGAAGGTAGTTAATTGAAGGTAGTTAGTTGAAGGTAGTTCATTGAAGCTAGTTAATTGAAGGTAGTTCATCTGAAGGTAGTTCATCTGAAGGTAGTTAATTGAAGGTAGTTAATTGAAGTAAGTTCATCTGAAGGTAGTTAATTGAAGGTAGTTAATTGAAGGTAGTTCAATTGAAGGTAGTTAATTGAAGGTAGTTCATCTGAAGGTAGTTAATTGAAGGTTGTTCATCTGAAGGTAGTTAATTGAAGGTAGGTAATTGAAGGTAGTTAATTGAAGGTAGTTAATTGAAGGTAGTTCATCTGAAGGTAGTTCATCTGAAGGTAGTTAATTGAAGGTAGTTAATTGAAGGTCGTTAATTGAAGGTAGTTAGTCGAAGGTAGTTAATTGAAGGTAGTTAATTGAAGGTTGTTCATCTGAAGGTAGTTAATTGAAGGTAGTTAATTCAAGGTTGTTCATCTGAAGGTAGTTAATTTGAAGGTAGTTAGTTGAAGGTAGTTAGTTGAAGGTAGTTAGTTGAAGGTAGTTAATTGAAGGTAGTTAATTGAAGGTAGTTATTTGAAGGTTGTTCATCTGAAGGTAGTTAATTGAAGGTAGTTAGTTGAAGGTAGTTAGTTGAAGGAAGTTAATTGAAGGTAGTTAATTGAAGGTAGTTAATTGAAGGTAGTTCAATTGAAGGTAGTTAATTGAAGGTAGTTCATCTGAAGGTAGTTAATTGAAGGTTGTTCATCTGAAGGTATTTAATTGAAGGTAGGTAATTGAAGGTAGTTAATTGAAGGTAGTTAATTGAAGGTAGTTCATCTGAAGGTAGTTCATCTGAAGGTAGTTAATTGAAGGTAGTTAATTGAAGGTCGTTAATTGAAGGTAGTTAGTCGAAGGTAGTTAATTGAAGGTAGTTAATTGAAGGTTGTTCATCTGAAGGTAGTTAATTGAAGGTAGTTAATTCAAGGTTGTTCATCTGAAGGTAGTTAATTTGAAGGTAGTTAGTTGAAGGTAGTTAGTTGAAGGTAGTTAGTTGAAGGTAGTTAATTGAAGGTAGTTAATTGAAGGTAGTTATTTGAAGGTTGTTCATCTGAAGGTAGTTAATTGAAGGTAGTTAGTTGAAGGTAGTTAGTTGAAGGAAGTTAATTGAAGGTAGTTAATTGAAGGTAGTTAATTGAAGGTTGTTCATCTGAAGGTAGTTAATTGAAGGTAGTTAGTTGAAGGTAGTTAGTTGAAGGTAGTTAATGGAAGGTACTTAATTGAAGGTACTTAATTGAAGGTTGTTCAACTGAAGGTAGTTAATTGAAGGTAGTTAATTGAAGGTAGTTCATCTGAAGGTAGTTAATTGAAGGTAGTTAATTGAAGGTTGTTCATCTGAAGGTAGTTAATTGAAGGTAGTTAATTGAAGGTAGTTAGTTGAAGGTAGTTAATTGAAGGTTGTTCATCTGAATGTAGTTAATTGAAGGTAGTTAATTGAAGGTTGTTCATCTGAAGGTAGTTAATTGAAGGTAGTTAATTGAAGGTAGTTAATTGAAGGTTGTTCATCTGAATGTAGTTAATTGAAGGTAGTTAATTGAAGGTAGTTAGTTGAAGGTAGTTAATTGAAGGTAGTTAATTGAAGGTAGTTAATTGAAGGTAGTTAATTGAAGGTAGTTAATTGAAGGTTATTCATCTGAAGGTAGTTAATTGAAGGTAGTTAATTGAAGGTAGTTAATTGAAGGTTGTTCATCTGAAGGTAGTTAACTGAAGGTAGTTAATTGAAGGTAGTTAATTGAAGGTAGTTCATCTGAAGGTAGTTCATTAAAGGTAGTTAATTGAAGGTAGTTCATCTGAAGGTAGTTAATTGAAGGTAGTTCACCTGATGCTAGTTCACCTGAAGGTAGTTAATTGAAGGTAGTTAATTGAAGGTAGTTCATCTGAAGGTAGTTAATTGAAGGTAGTTAGTTGAAGGTAGTTAGCTGAAGGTAGTTAATTGAAGGTAGTTAATTGAAGGTTGTTCATCTGAAGGTAGTTAATTGAAGGTAGTTAGTTGAAGGTAGTTAGTTGAAGGTAGTTAATTGAAGGTAGTTAATTGAAGGTACTTAATTGAAGGTTGTTCAACTGAAGGTAGTTAATTGAAGGTAGTTAATTGAAGGTAGTTCATCTGAAGGTAGTTAATTGAAGGTAGTTAATTGAAGGTAGTTCATCTGAAGGTAGTTAATTGAAGGTAGTTCATCTGACGGTAGTTTATTGAAGGTAGTTCATCTGAATGTAGTTAATTGAAGGTAGTTAATTGAAGGAAGTTCATCAGAAGGTAGTTAATTGAATGTAGTTAATTGAAGGTAGTTAATTGAAGGTAGTTCATCTGAAGGTAGTTCATCTGAAGGTAGTTAATTGAAGGTAGTTAATTGAAGAAAGTTCATCTGAAGGTAGTTAATTGAAGGTAGTTCATCTGAAGGTAGTTCAATTGAAGGTTGTTCATCTGAAGGTAGTTAATTGAAGGTAGTTAATTGAAGGTAGTTAATTGAAGGTAGTTAATTGAAGGTAGTTAATTTTAAGGTAGTTCATCTGAAGGTAGTTCATCTGAAGGTAGTTAATTGAAGGTAGTTAATTGAAGTAAGTTCATCTGAAGGTAGTTAATTGAAGGTAGTTCATTGAAGGTAGTTAATTGAATGTAGTTAATTGAAGTTAGTTAATTGAAGGTAGTTCCCCTGAAGGTAGTTAATTGAAGGAAGTTCATCTGAAGGAAGTTCATCTGAAGGAAGTTAATTGAAGGTAGTTAATTGAAGGTAGTTAATTGAAGGTAGTTCATCTGAAGGTAGTTCACCTGAAGGTAGTTCATTGAAGGTAGTTCAACTGAAGGTAGTTAATTGAAGGTAGTTCATTGAAGGTAGTTAATTGAAGGAAGTTCATCAGAAGGTAGTTAATTGAATGTAGTTAATTGAAGGTAGTTAATTGAAGCTAGTTAATTGAAGGTAGTTCATCTGAAGGTAGTTCATCTGAAGGTAGTTAATTGAAGGTAGTTAATTGAAGTAAGTTCATCTGAAGGTAGTTAATTGAAGGTAGTTAATTGAAGGTAGTTCAATTGAAGGTAGTTAATTGAAGGTAGTTCATCTGAAGGTAGTTAATTGAAGGTTGTTCATCTGAAGGTAGTTAATTGAAGGTAGGTAATTGAAGGTAGTTAATTGAAGGTAGTTAATTGAAGGTAGTTCATCTGAAGGTAGTTATTCTGAAGGTAGTTAATTGAAGGTAGTTAATTGAAGGTCGTTAATTGAAGGTAGTTAGTTGAAGGTAGTTAATTGAAGGTAGTTAATTGAAGGTTGTTCATCTGAAGGTAGTTAATTGAAGGTAGTTAATTCAAGGTTGTTCATCTGAAGGTAGTTAATTTGAAGGTAGTTAGTTGAAGGTAGTTAGTTGAAGGTAGTTCGTTGAAGGTAGTTAATTGAAGGTAGTTAATTGAAGGTAGTTATTTGAAGGTTGTTCATCTGAAGGTAGTTAATTGAAGGTAGTTAGTTGAAGGTAGTTAGTTGAAGGTAGTTAATTGAAGGTAGTTAATTGAAGGTAGTTAATTGAAGGTTGTTCATCTGAAGGTAGTTAATTGAAGGTAGTTAGTTGAAGGTAGTTAGTTGAAGGTAGTTAATGGAAGGTACTTAATTGAAGGTACTTAATTGAAGGTTGTTCAACTGAAGGTAGTTAATTGAAGGTAGTTAATTGAAGGTAGTTCATCTGAAGGTAGTTAATTGAAGGTAGTTAATTGAAGGTAGTTCATCTGAAGGTAGTTAATTGAAGGTAGTTAATTGAAGGTAGTTAGTTGAAGGTAGTTAATTGAAGGTTGTTCATCTGAATGTAGTTAATTGAAGGTAGTTAATTGAAGGTTGTTCATCTGAAGGTAGTTAATTGAAGGTAGTTAATTGAAGGTAGTTAATTGAAGGTTGTTCATCTGAATGTAGTTAATTGAAGGTAGTTAATTGAAGGTAGTTAGTTGAAGGTAGTTAATTGAAGCTAGTTAATTGAAGGTAGTTCATCTGAAGGTAGTTCATCTGAAGGTAGTTAATTGAAGGTAGTTAATTGAAGTAAGTTCATCTGAAGGTAGTTAATTGAAGGTAGTTAATTGAAGGTAGTTCAATTGAAGGTAGTTAATTGAAGGTAGTTCATCTGAAGGTAGTTAATTGAAGGTTGTTCATCTGAAGGTAGTTAATTGAAGGTAGGTAATTGAAGGTAGTTAATTGAAGGTAGTTAATTGAAGGTAGTTCATCTGAAGGTAGTTCATCTGAAGGTAGTTAATTGAAGGTAGTTAATTGAAGGTCGTTAATTGAAGGTAGTTAGTTGAAGGTAGTTAATTGAAGGTAGTTAATTGAAGGTTGTTCATCTGAAGGTAGTTAATTGAAGGTAGTTAATTCAAGGTTGTTCATCTGAAGGTAGTTAATTTGAAGGTAGTTAGTTGAAGGTAGTTAGTTGAAGGTAGTTAGTTGAAGGTAGTTAATTGAAGGTAGTTAATTGAAGGTAGTTATTTGAAGGTTGTTCATCTGAAGGTAGTTAATTGAAGGTAGTTAGTTGAAAGTAGTTAGTTGAAGGAAGTTAATTGAAGGTAGTTAATTGAAGGGAGTTAATTGAAGGTTGTTCATCTGAAGGTAGTTAATTGAAGGTAGTTAGTTGAAGGTAGTTAGTTGAAGGTAGTTAATGGAAGGTACTTAATTGAAGGTACTTAATTGAAGGTTGTTCAACTGAAGGTAGTTAATTGAAGGTAGTTAATTGAAGGTAGTTCATCTGAAGGTAGTTAATTGAAGGTAGTTAATTGAAGGTAGTTCATCTGAAGGTAGTTAATTGAAGGTAGTTAATTGAAGGTAGTTCATCTGAAGGTAGTTAATTGAAGGTAGTTAATTGTAGGTAGTTAGTTGAAGGTAGTTAATTGAAGGTTGTTCATCTGAATGTAGTTAATTGAAGGTAGTTAATTGAAGGTTGTTCATCTGAAGGTAGTTAATTGAAGGTAGTTAATTGAAGGTAGTTAATTGATGGTTGTTCATCTGAATGTAGTTAATTGAAGGTAGTTAATTGAAGGTAGTTAGTTGAAGGTAGTTAATTGAAGGTAGTTAATTGAAGGTAGTTAATTGAAGGTAGTTAATTGAAGGTAGTTAATTGAAGGTTATTCATCTGAAGGTAGTTAATTGAAGGTAGTTAATTGAAGGTAGTTAATTGAAGGTTGTTCATCTGAAGGTAGTTAACTGAAGGTAGTTAATTGAAGGTAGTTAATTGAAGGTAGTTCATCTGAAGGTAGTTCATTGAAGGTAGTTAATTGAAGGTAGTTCATCTGAAGGTAGTTAATTGAAGGTAGTTAATTGAAGGTAGTTAATTGAAGGTAGTTAATTGAAGGTAGTTAATTGAAGGTTATTCATCTGAAGGTAGTTAATTGAAGGTAGTTAATTGAAAGTAGTTAATTGAAGGTTGTTCATCTGAAGGTAGTTCATCTGAAGGTAGTTAATTGAAAGTAGTTCATTGAAGGTAGTTCATCTGAAGGTAGTTAATTGAAGGTAGTTAATTGAAGGTAGTTCATCTGAAGGTAGTTCATTGAAGGTAGTTCACCTGAAGCTAGTTCACCTGAAGGTAGTTAATTGAAGGTAGTTAATTGAAGGTAGTTCATCTGAAGGTAGTTAATTGAGGGAGTTCATCTGAAGGTAGTTAATTGAAGGTAGTTAATTGAAGGTAGTTAATTGAAGGTAGTTCATCTGAAGGTAGTTAATTGAAGGTAGTTCATCTGAAGGTAGTTAATTGAGGGAGTTCATCTGAAGGTAGTTAATTGAAGGTAGTTAATTGAAGGTAGTTCATCTGAAGGTAGTTAATTGAAGGTAGTTAATTGAAGGTAGTTAATTTAAGGTAGTTCATCTGAAGGTAGTTAATTGAAGGTAGTTAATTGAAGGTAGTTAATTGAAGGTAGTTCATCTGAAGGTAGTTAATTGAAGGTAGTTAATTGAAGGTAGTTAATTGAAGGTTGTTCATCTGAAGGTAGTTCATCTGAAGGTAGTTAATTGAAGGTAGTTTTTCTGAAGGTAGTTCATCTGAAGGTTGTTAATTGAAGGTAGTTAATTGAAGGTAGTTAGTTGAAGGTAGTTCATTGAATGTAGTTAATTGAAGGTAGTTCACCTGAAGGTAGTTAATTGAAGGTAGTTAATTGAAGGTAGTTATTTGAAGGTAGTTAATTGAAGATAGTTCACCTGAAGGTAGTTAATTGAAGGTTGTTCATCTGAAGGTAGTTAATTGAAGGTAGTTCATCTGAAGGTAGTTAATTGAAGGTAGTTAATTAAAGGTAGTTAATTGAAGGTAGTTCATCTGAAGGTAGTTCATCTGAAGGTAGTTAATTGAAGGTAGTTAATTGAAGGTAGTTAATTGAACGTAGTTAATTGAAGGTAGTTCACCTGAAGGTAGTTAATTGAAGGTTGTTCATCTGAAGGTAGTTAATTGAAGGTAGTTCATCTGAAGGTAGTTAATTGAAGGTAGTTAATTGAAGGTAGTTCATCTGAAGGTAGTTTATTGAAGGTAGTTAATTGAAGGTAGTTAATTGAAGGTAGTTAATTGAAGTTAGTTAATTGAAGGTAGTTAATTGAAGGTAGTTAATTGAAGGAAGTTAATTGAAGGTAGTTAATTGAAGGTAGTTCATCTGAAGGTAGTTTATTGAAGGTCGTTAATTGAAGGTAGTTCACCTGAAGGTAGTTAATTGAAGGTAGTTAATTGAAGGTAGTTCATCTGAAGGTAGTTCATCTGAAGGTAGTTCAATTGAAGTTAGTTAATTGAAGGTAGTTAATTGAAGGTAGTTAATTGAAGGTAGTTAATTGAAGGTAGTTCATCTGAAGGAAGTTCATCTGAAGGTAGTTCATCTGAAGGTAGTTAATTGAAGGTAGTTTATTGAAGGTAGTTCATTATTCATTGAAGTTAATCTTACAGACAGTAAAAGATTACCTGTTCATTATGACCAAAAGTGCCTTGCTCCTGAGGAGGGAGAGGGATATCTAGTCATATCCTATTAGATCTTAACAAACCACTGAAACATGCTTGATGCATGCTTCCTTATAGTCCCATAGGGCGGCGCACAATTGGCCCAGCGTCGTCCAGGGTTTGTCAGGACATTTTGCAATTGGGAGAAATCACACTACTCCCTCTTCTGTGATGAACCAGTCTGTTGACACTACTCACTATTCTCTAGATCATCGATCCAACGGTAACGGCATAGTAACTAATGTAGGTGGAAGGGGATTGGCTGGGATGAGGGAATCTACTTAAACCCTGAACAGGTGCAACATGTCAATAAACCAACCCATTTTCCAGCGCTTCTTCATACTTTGTCATAATTAAGATCTGAGGCTGAGGTTTTAATGTTTGTCAACCCATCGTTAAGGAACGCATTTGCATCAGTCTTCCATTTGTAAGGCAACGATACTGTTGCGTTTTCAAGTTGTATGAGGCACTATGAAAATGAAATAGAGGGGCCGGTGCCTGGTGAACGTGTAGCTGGGGAAGTCATAATGGTAATTAGATCTGCAGTGCTTTGGGGAAAGACTGATGATGAGAGATGATGGGGCACGTCCCAAATGACAACATATTCCCTATATAGTGCACTACTTTCGACCAGGGCCCTAAAGGGAATAGGGTGGTATTTGGGACGTACTCATGGTTATTGCCACTTTCAACTGGAACATACCACCAGGTACAGCAGCACCATCACTCATAATGTCTGTGCAGTGCAATGACTCCCAGCCTAAGAGATTGCACAGAGACCCAAACCGCATTAAAAATGCATTCACACTGAGTCGGCATATTGGAAAATACGAAAATCATGCATAGCGTGCTTGACGTTGTATCTTCCCAGCGGCAGATTCAGGTCTGAAGGACACAGTGTCTCAAATGGAACTCTATTCCCTATGTAGTGCACTACTTTTGACCACATTTTATAGGGCTCTGGTCAAAAGTAGTGCACTATGTAGGGAATAGGGTGCCATTTGGGCACTAGGAATATTCACAGCAGGTTAAAACACGAGAGACAGACAATCAGACAGGCTGTGTTCTATCAATACATTTTGTCCGAGGTTATTGTCTCTGTCTGTCAGCTTGCCAACTAAACCCAGTCTCTATGTCTGTCAGCTTGCCAACTAAACCCAGTCTCTCTGTCTGTCAGCTTGCCAACTAAACCCAGTCTCTCTGTCTGTCAGCTTGCCAACTAAACCCAGTCTCTATGTATGTCAGCTTGCCAACTAAACCCGGTTTCTCTGTCTGTCAGCTTGCCAACTAAACCCAGTCTCTATGTCTGTCAGCTTGCCAACTAAACCCAGTCTCTCTGTCTGTCAGCTTGCCAACTAAACCCAGTCTCTATGTATGTCAGCTTGCCAACTAAACCCGGTCTCTCTGTCTGTCAGCTTGCCAACTAAACCCAGTTTCTATGTATGTCAGCTTGCCAACTAAACCCAGTCTCCATGTCTGTCAGCTGGCCAACTAAACCTGGTCCATACTTGCAGATTTCTTGCTCCACATTATATTTTCTTTGTAGCTGCCAAACGGACCCCCCGAAGCGATTGGGGAGCCATTATTAAAAAGCAAACTTATCAAAGTCCGACCCTCATCACTTCAATTAAATTATTTCAAGCCTGACTGGCTTATATTCCACATCCCGGCCTTCTCTCCTCCTCTTCATTTATCTCCTTCTGTCCTTTCTATCCTCCGTGCCCATCCTCATTTTAGGAAGACATTCTGCCATTCATGTGAAACTACATCTCATTTGCATTTATAACTGACGGCTGGACTTGTCTGGGATGTGAGAATTTAAGTGTGTCTTAAATGGCACCCTTTTCCCATTATAGTGCACTACTACCCTTAGGGCTCTGGTCAAAAGTAGTGCACTATATAGGAAATAGGGTGCCATTGAGGATTTGAGACTGTTTCAGGTCCCAACAATGTGACAATGCAATCAGAGATGGGAGAGGAGGATATAATTGGCTAGTCATGAAACGGTTCTCATCATCACTTCACATCACCTTGGCGACTGTCTCTGGACACAGAATTTCACCGAATGTCATAATCAACCAAAGTGGCTGTCGTAAGACGTAAATCCATTCAACGTACTATGTACACAGTAACAGCGTTCTATGGTAATCAATCAGTCAATAGATCAATCAATCTACAATATGTTAATAAACTCTTGGTTTGTACATTGATGATTAATTGAAAAAAAACGTGATAAGCTAAATAAGGTTGTGTGAGATAAGCATCGTTATGTTACTGGGTTAGGATTGCTTTATAAGATAAATATGGTTGTGTGAAGTAAGCATCGTTATGTTACTGGGTTAGGATTGCTTTATAAGGTAAATATGGTTGTGTGAGGTAAGCATCGTCATGTTACTGGGTTAGGATTGCTTTATAAGGTAAATATGGTTGTGTGAGGTAAGCATCGTCATGTTACTGGGTTAGGATTGCTTTATAAGGTAAATATGGTTGTGTGAGGTAAGCATCGTCATGTTACTGGGTTAGGATTGCTTTATAAGGTAAATACGGTTGTGTGAAGTAAGCATCGTTATGTTACTGGGTTAGGATTGCTTTATAAGGTAAATATGGTTGTGTGAGGTAAGCATCGTCATGTTACTGGGTTAGGATTGCTTTATAAGATAAATACGGTTGTGTGAAGTAAGCATCGTTATGTTACTGGGTTAGGATTGCTTTATAAGGTAAATATGGTTGTGTGAGGTAAGCATCGTCATGTTACTGGGTTAGGATTGCTTTATAAGGTAAATATGGTTGTGTGAGGTAAGCATCGTCATGTTACTGGGTTAGGATTGCTTTATAAGGTAAATATGGTTGTGTGAGGTAAGCATCGTCATGTTACTAACTATTCCCAACATGGGAAAGTTATTTTACTCACCATGCCCTTGAGCAGTAGTTCCCAAACTTTTTATAGCCCCGTACCCCTTCAAACATTCAACCTCCAGCTGCGTACCCCCTCTAGCACCAGGTTCAGCGTACACTCAAATAAAGTTTTTTGCCATCATTATAAGCCTGCCACACACACACAATACGATACATTTATTAAACATAAGAATTAGTGTGAGTTTTTGTCACAACCTGACTCGTGGGAAGTGACAAAGAGCTCTTCTAGGACCAGGGCACAAATAATAATATATATAATATATATAATATAATAATAATCAATCATTTTAGCCATTTTACATATAAAACCTTATTTGTTCATCGACATTTGTGAATAACTCACCACAGGTTAACGAGAGGGGTAGATCTCATCATATTTGCACCACTTCGATGGTCCAACGTCCCTGTCTGTTGTTTGGTGCTTTCCCAGGTAAGGGAGCAGAAGCTCTTCGGCTGCATCAGATTCACAACTGTCAGTGTCCATGTTAGCTGGGCTAACAACAAATGTAGAAATACTGATGCTAGCATTGGATGTGCTCGTGGAAGCAGAACAACTTGTGTCGTTGACAGGTGCAGGTGTAGTACAGCTGGTGGTAGCAGTACTACCAGTAGAGCTGGTATGTGTCTCTATGGACGTGGGCCTTACTTTTTTTAACCATTAATACATTTTCGAGCAAACGGAATGAGCAGTAGCTATGTTTGGCTACATACGGACCGTTAGTGGAATTCCCACAAGAGAGTAGCGGTTAATGTGATTAGATGTTAATTATTTGACGAGGCTACCTGTATTTGACATTGTGTTGTTATTTCACTGGACACTAGATGGTAAAAAAAAAGAATTGGCAGTGAAACCAGGCTACTCAGGCAAGAAAAAAACCTCACCCAAATGTATATTGCCCCGTTGGAAAATGTAAATGGACTGTTTGAAAATGTGAATCACATTTTTATTTGGCATACCCCTGGGGGTACGCGTACCCCAATTTAGGAATACCTGCCCTAGAGCAATCAATGAACGAGGGCAACGGGATTTACACAGTACATGCATCGTACTTTATTTAAGTCAGTGTTTTTCTGTAAACAATTACTAAAATAACAAGGCCCTATCTAGATCCTTAGGACCGTCGTTTTATTTTTCTTAGGTTATATCTGCGTAATTGCACACAGTACAGTATAATGTCAGCAGAGTATTGCTGGACAAAAAGTTTAATAAATAGGAAATAGAAAAATCCATTCATCCCTTTATTTTACTCTGTTAAATAACACTAATACTGTATGCGAGAACACATTTTTTTTGTAAACAAATGTTTCATTTTGTAGTTATAATAAGGTTGGTAGCAACATGAAAATTGTTGTGGAATTCTGTTGCAGCTCAAGTCGACAACAAAATCCACAAATTGACAGTGGCTATGGCTGTGTGTAAAGGAAACATTCAGTAGAGATCCACATTTCGTATTGA
Organism: Salvelinus fontinalis; assembly: GCF_029448725.1. NCBI lineage: Eukaryota > Metazoa > Chordata > Actinopteri > Salmoniformes > Salmonidae > Salvelinus > Salvelinus fontinalis. The sequence continues at coordinate 33,865,773 of NC_074692.1, forward strand.
TGATGGGTCTGGCTGAGGCTCTAAAGTCACATACATGTTCTCTAAAGACCCATGTTCGATAGTGATGGGTCTGGCTGAGGCTCTAAAGTCACATACATGTTCTCTAAAGACCCATGTTCGATAGTGATGGGTCTGGCTGAAGCTCTACAGCCACAGTGTGACTGCTATTCTCAGTGACATTCGTGTAGCTGGAAGATCGGGCTGAGGACTGATTAGGAAGAATAGAGCTGACAGGTGAACTGTTTTCCAGGGCCTGCCAGGAAATGCTCGTATACTCTGGGAGTGCAGTACTGTTTGGATGTATAATCAGTTCTTGTTATGTCTAGTCGGAAATGTATTAGTCAACTACTACTTACTGAAAAAGTGTAGGAGTTTGTAGGGGTTTTTAAGAACATGGACCTTTTTTCCATAGACTATAATAGGTTGACCCCTTATTAAATTACACCAGTATGAATCTGATTGTGATTTGGGGTTAGATTGTCGGTTATAGAAAAAGTAATATCTCATATAATGTTTTTTTTCAATCACTTTAGAAAAAATGTAAGTGGTATATTTTCAAAACTCTAAGTACAAAACTCTAAAATAATAACACTTGTAATATCCATTATTCTTCTGTTCAGAACCTTTGATTGTGCATTCATTGGGATTTCGCATCTTTCACCCCGGAGTCATTCATGCAAAATCTAAGTTTTGCGTGAGCACATACAGTATTGATTAGTTTTCAACACATCAGATAACGATATGCTCACCATTTAAGCATTTTAATTAGCATTTGATCCAATTGCAAAAAATACAAGATACACATTTCAAAACCGTTTTTTATGAAGTGTTGAATAGAAAGAATAGTAGATGGTAAATATCATTTTCTATACAGAATGTGACTATAACCAGACATGCACCATTAAAAAACTAAATCTATAACCAATGGCAGGTTGTGAGCATGTTCAGGAATATGTCCGTGTTACAGTTTCATTGTCCTTATATAGTACATACGTAGGACAAATCCTCAGAAACAGGGGTATTGTATATTGATATATTTCTGCCACATGCCAAATTGTATTAGATCATCTTTTTTACTTGACTTGTCAACTAATACAACATCACCTGTCTCTCTGTTTGAAATTCATCAGCTATACAGTGCATTAATGAAACTCTGATAAATTCAGATGAGTGTAATATATTTTTATATCCAACCCAGGTATTTCAGTAGGAAATTGTACACTACACTATAATTCCAAAGGGTAGCACATAGAGGGACTCTTTCTACTTTGTCCTGTTGAAGCACGCTGCCTGATGGATTAATATGTAGTACAAGGTCAGGCAGCCCTGGTCCTGGAGGGCCCGCAGGCGCTTCATGTTTTTGGTTTAACCCGACCTGGAAGACCAGGTGTGTTGAATTTAGGTTATCACTGAACTGATCAATTAGCTCAGTTGGTCTGGTGTGGTACATAGTTGGAACAAAATCCTGCAGTACCTACGACACTCCAGGAACAGGGTTGCCTACCTCTGATGTACTGTAGTATTTAAGCCACATCCATGTATGATTTTGTTTTAACTTCCAACATAATTTGATGTCAAATTGATACATTTATGAGGTAAAAAATACAAAAAATGACATTGTTCAGAAGTTATCTAACTATACGTTATCTAGGCACTAAATCAGTTTGTTTCAGTGGTTATCTGTGTTGAGCAGTTTGAATAAGTGATGGTTTATTGTATTGTTAACAAATCATGTCAAAAGTAAAGTGAACATTACATTTTGAAAAGCAGATACGCAGATACAATATTTATCTAAATTGAAAGAGTGATTTGGTGCAGTGAACAAAGTGACTTTGTGAATACGTTTGTTGTACTCAGTCAACTGAAAATGTCCTTTTGAAACATGAGCCATTTTGATGATCTGCTTTGGTGTTTGTGCTCAGAATTGTGAAAATGTACCACATACTTGGGAAAATTACTCCAAAGTGAAGAAAAAAAACGCATTTCCTCGGCTTAATAATACCACAGCTGAGATATAATGGGACTTTTTGATGGCCTATCTATTTCATTTTGTGTCGATTGAAAAAATTGTCATCACGCCTTTCTCTCAGTTCATTTGGAAAACATTAAATCCTTTGCAGATAGTCCTGTAATGAAAGGTTATTTTAAGGGTTTTAATTCAAACGTTGAGCTCTGCAGTGTCCTTGTGTTGAAAGAGACGGAATTGCTTTGTCTCAGCAACTCTCTTTGACTCTGAACTGAAGATAGAGGCTGCATCCCAAATGGCATCCTATTCCATTTATAGTGCACTACTTTTCAACAGGGCCCAGGGGCTTTTGGCAAAAGTAGTGCACTATGAAGGGAATAGGGGGCCTTTGGGAGGCACACCATTTAAGGAAATCAAGTTGCAGTCAGACCTCTAGGTCTGTCAAGGATGATAGTTTCAGAATTAATGATGTAGCTTTGATCACAAGGCAGTGGTGTCCTGGTGTCTTTGTCCCCATCTAAATGAGTTTCAAGTTATTCTCTCTCTCTCTCACTCTCGTTCTCTCTCTTTCAATTTATTTTCTTTCTCTCTCTCTCTCTCTCTCTCTCTCTCTCTTTCTCTCCATAGATGTATTTAATTAATATTTACACTTGGAGATTGGAGATTTTTTGGGATGGGCTGTTTCACTCTTGCCTGTCTCTGAATAAACCTCTACAGTGCCTTAAAAAAGTATTCATCCCCTTGGTGTTTTTCCAATTTTGTTGCATTACAACCTGTAATTTAAATCGATTTTTATTTGGATTTCATGTAACGGACATACACAAAATATTCGAAATTGGTGAAGTGAATTTAAAAAGAAAACTTGTTTCAAAAAATGAAATTTAAAAAAAAAAGGAAAAGTGGTGGATATGTATTCACCCCCTTTGCTATGAAGCCCCTAGATAAGATCTGGTGCAACCAATTACCTTCAGAAGTCACACAATTAGTTAAATTAAGTCCATCTGTGCACAATCTAAGTGTCACATGACCTGTTCTGAAAGGCCCCAGAGTCTGCAACACCACTAAGAAAGGGGCACCACCAAGCAAGCGACACCATGAAGACCAAAGGTGCTCTCCAAACAGGTCAGCGACAAAGTTGTGGAGAAGTACAGATCAGGGTTGACTTCTAAAAAAATTGCCAAAACTTTGAACATCCCAAGGAGCACCATTGAATCCATTATTAAAAAATTTAAAGAATATGGCACCACAACAAACCTGCCAAGAGAAGGCCACCCACCAAAAGTCACAGACCAGGCAAGGAGGGCATTAATCATAGAGGCAACAAAGAGACCAAAGATAACCCTGAAGGAGCTGCAAAGCTCCACAGTGGAGATTGGAGTATCTGTCCATAGGACCACTTTAAGTCGTACACTCCACAGAGCTGGGCTTTACGGAAGAGTGGACAGAAAAAAGCCATTGCTTAAAGGAAAAAATAATCAAACATGTTTGATGTTCGCCAAAAGGCATGTGGGAGACTCCCCAAACATATGGAAGAAGGTACTCTGGTCAGATGAGACTAAAATCGAGCTTTTTGGCCATCAAGGAAAACGCTATGTCTGGCACAAACCCAACACCTTGCATCACCCCGAGAACCCCATCCCCACAGTGAATCATGGTGGTGGCAGCATCATGCTGCGGGTTTGTTTTTCACTAGCAGGGACTGGAAAACTGATCAGATTTGAAGGAATGATGGATGGCACTAAATAGAGGGAAATTCTTGAGGGAAACCTGTTTCAGTCTTCCAGAGATTTGAGACTGGGACGGAGGTTCACCTTCCAGCAGGACAATGACCCTAAGCACACTGCTAAAGCAACACTCAAGTGGTTTAACAGGAAACATTTAAATGTCTTGGAATGGCCAAGTCAAAGCCCAGATCTCAGTCCAATTGAGAATCTGTGGTATGACTTAAAGATTGCTGTACACCAGCGGAACCCATCCAACTTGAAGGTGCTGGAGCAGTTTTGCCTTGAAGAATGGGCAAAAATCCCAGTGGCTAGATGTGCCAAGCTTATAGGGACATACCCCAAGAGACTTGCAGCTGTAATTTCTGCGAAAGGTGGCTCTACAAAGTATTGACTTTGGGGGGGAATAGTTATGCACGCTCAAGTTTTCTGTTTTCTTTTATTATTTCTAGTTTGTTTCACAATAAAAAATATTTTGCATCTTCAAAGTGGTAGGCATGTTGTGTAAATTAAATGATAATTCCAAAATAAATTTTAATTCCAGGTTGTAAGGCAACAAAATAGGAAAAATGCCAAGGGGGTGAATACTTTCGCAGCCACTGTATGAACGTCTATGAACTAACTTTTCAACCCTCCTGACTCATGCAAGAATATGTTAATCGGTCAAAGCAGTGAGCACTCGTCAGGACTTTATAGCATGTGCTTTGTTAACTATAATAACTATTACTATTTTTTAGGGACAGATCTAAATTTACTAGGGGGGAAAGGCTTGTCCAACTCAAGCTGTCATGAAAAAAAATGCGCCCCTTCCCCAAAGTAAAAAATATTTTCACATGACTCTCCCCTTGTACTATCAAACAAATTAAACATGCTCCCCCTCATATAATTAATTCAAAATAGTATTTACGACCGCAAATAACAATAACTGTAATGACCTTGTGTTAAGAAACGTGGATATCGACTTTGCCAGTTCAGAATGCTGTGGGCTATGGGCCAGAAGGTTGAGTTTTCGCCGACCACCACAGTCGATGCCCTGCAGGGAAATAGGCCAGGAGGTTGAGTGTTCGCCGACCACCACAGTCGATACCCTGCAGAGCTATGGGCCAGAAGGTTGAGTGTTCGCCGACCACCACAGTCGATGCCCTACAGGGCTATGGGCCAGAAGGTTGAGTGTTCGCCGACCACCACAGTCGATACCCTGCAGGGCTATGGGCCAGAAGGTTTAGTGTTCGCCGACCACCACAGTCGATACCCTGCAGGGCTATGGGCCAGAAGGTTTAGTGTTCGCCGACCACCACAGTCGATACCCTGCAGGGCTATGGGCCAGAAGGTTGAGTGTTCGCCGACCAGAGACAACGATAAAAGTCGACGCAGAAAATGACCAGAAAGGGGGAAATCAAATTGTAAACATTTTGATGACATACACTGCTCAAAAAAATAAAGGGAACACTTAAACAACACAATGTAACTCCAAGTCAATCACACTTCTGTGAAATCAAACTGTCCACTTAGGAAGCAACACTGATTGACAATAAATTTCACATGCTGTTGTGCAAATGAAATAGACAAAAGGTGGAAATTATGGGCAATTAGCAAGACACCCCCAATAAAGGAATGGTTCTGCAGGTGGTGACCACAGACCACTTCTCAGTTCCTATGCTTCCTGGCTGATGTTTTGGTCACTTTTGAATGCTGGTGGTGCATATTGACTGCAGGATTGGCCACCAGAGCTGTGAATGTAATGTTTATTTCTCTACCGTGAGCTGCCTCCAATGTCATTTTAGAGAATTTGGCAGTACTTCCAACCGACCTCACAACTGCAGACCACGTGTAACCACGCCAGCCCAGGACTTCCAAATCCGGCTTCTTCACCTGTAGGATTGTCTGAGACAAGCCACTCAGACAGCTGATGAAACTGAGGACTATTTCTGTCTGTAGTAAAGCCCTTTTGTGGAAAGAAATTAATTCTGATTGGATGGGCCTGGGCCCCCAGTGGGTGGGCCTATGCCCTCCCAAGCCCACCCATGGCTGCGCCTCTGCACAATCATGTGAAATCCATAGATCAGGGCCTTATGTATATATTTAAATGTAATGATTTCCTTACGTGAACTGTAACTTATGAACTGTAAAATTGTTGAAATTGTTGCTTGTGCGTTTATATTTTTGTTCAGTTATACAATGACATAAATACAGACACATTACAGAGAGAGATGAAAACATGCTCAACCTCCAGATGAGTACGAGGGGGGAGATTAAGTACAAGTTCTACAAGCTTGTTTGGCTGGTAGCTTATTCTTTAGATGTTTGGGGCTGCTGGTGAATCATGATGTGTGGGCATAATCAAAGCGACACCGGACTAGCGCAATTGACAAAGTCTTTAGGGTGTCTATAGCTACAGTAGGTGGGCGACAGATTTTCATGTGAATATTCTAAAATCGTCATAAAAACAATATGCCAATTCAGAGTTTCCTTTAGGACAATTGTGCGCAGGACAACATGACAGGGAATATTTGAATTTACCGTACATTTGAGACATTTGATGGACATCCACATGCATTCAGATGTAAACTGGTGCAGCCAGCATCATCAACAAATGAGGGATGTTGGCCAAATGAGACACATCTATGTGTTCTTAAAAACAGCCCATAACAAATTACAAAGACACTATTCCTTGTCTTTCGATGTGTAGCATATGCAGCTGTCAGAGATTTGAGCACTAAATGTATCAGGGCATTGCATGCAAAGGCCTATAGGCCTATAGGCTTATATACTGTATATACAGTGGGGCAAAAAAGTATTTAGTCAGCCACCAATTGTGCAAGTTCTCCCACTTAAAAGATGAGAGAGGCCTGTAATTTTCATCATAGGTACACTTCAACTATGACAGACAAAATGAGAAAAAAAATCCAGAAAATCACATTGTAGGATTTTTAATGAATTTATTTGCAAATTATGGTGGAAAATAAGTATTTGGTCACCTACAAACAAGCAAGATTTCTGGCTCTCACAGACCTGTAACAGACCTGTGCCGGGTGGAGATTATAACAGAACATGGCCAAGATGTTCAAATGTTCATAGATGACCAGCAGGGTCAAATAATAATAATAATAATCACAGTGGTTGTAGAGGGTGCAACAGGTCAACACCTCAGGAGTAAATCTCAGTTGGCTTTTCATAGCTGATCATTCAGAGTATCTCTACCTCCTCTTGCTGTCTCTAGAGAGTTGAAAACAGCAGGTCTGTGACAGGTAGCATGCTGGTGAACAGGTCAGGGTTCCATAGCCGCAGACAGAACAGTTAAAACTGGAGCAGCAGCACGACCAGGTGGACTGGGGACTGCAAGGAGTCATCAGGCCAGGTAGTCCTGAGCCATGGTCCTAGAGCTCAGGTCCTCCGAGAGAGTGAAAGATAGAAAGATGAGAAAGAACGAGAGAAAAAGAGAGAACGAGAGACAGCATACTTAAATCACACAGGACACCGGATGAGACAGGAGAAATACTCCAGATATAACAGACTGACCCTAGCCCCCCGACACATAAACTATTGCAGCATAAATACCGGAGGCAGAGACAGGAGGGGTCGAGAGACACTGTGGCCCCATCCGACGATACCACAGGACAGGGCAAAACAGGCAGGATATAACCCCACCCACTTTGCCAAAGCACAGCCCCTACACCACTAGAGGGATAACTCCAACCACCAACCTACCATCCTGAGACAAGGCCAAATAAAGCCCACGAAGATCTCCCCCACAGCACAACCCAAGGGGTGGTGCCAACCCGAACAGGAAGATCACATCAGTGACTCAACCCACTCAAGTGACGCACCCCTCCTAGGGACGGCATGGAAGAGCACCAGTAAGCCAGTGACTCAGCTCCTGTAATAGGGTTTGAGGCAGAGAAGCCCAGTGGAGAGAGGGGAACCGGCTAGGCAGAGACAGAAGGGAGGTTCGTTGCTCCAGAGCCTTTCCGTTCACCTTCACACTCCTGGGCCATACTACACTCAATCATCGGACCTACTGAAGACATGAGTCTTCAATAAAGACTTAAAGATTGAGACCGAGTCTGCATCTCTCACATGGATAGGCAGACCATTCCATAAAAATTGAGTTTCATAGGAGAAAGCCCTGCCTCCAGCTGTTTGCTTAGAAATTATTGCGAAAATTAGGAGGCCTGCGTCTTGTGATCGTAGCGAACGTGTACATATGTACAGCAGGATGAAATTGGAGAGATAGGTAGGAGCAAGCCCAAGTAATGCTTTGTAGGTTAGCAGTAAAACCTTGAAATCAGCCCTAGCCTTAACAGGAAGCCAGTGTAAAAAAGCTAGCACTGGAGTAATGTCAACTTTTTTGGTTCTAGTCAAGATTCTAGCAGCCGTGTTTAGCATTACCTGAAGTTTATTTATTGCTTTATCTTGGTAGCCGGAAAGTTGAGCATTGCAGTAGTCTAACCTAGAAGTGACAAAAGCATGGATTCATTTTTCTGCATCATTTTTGGACAGAAAGTTCCTGGTTTTTGCAATGTTACGTACAGTAGATGGAAAAAAGCTGTCCTTGAAACAGTCTTGATATGTTCGTCAAAAAAGAGATCAGTGTCACGCCCGGACCTTAGAGATCCTTTTTATTCTCTATTTTGGTTAGGTCAGGGTGTGACGAGGGTGGGCAATCTATGTGTTCTATTTCTTTGTTGGCCGGGTGTGGTTCCCAATCAGAGGCAGCTGTCTATTGTTGTCTCTGATTGGGGATCATACGTAGGCAGCCTGTTTTCCACCTTAGTTTGTGGGATCATGATTTTGTATAGTTACTGTGTAGCCTGCAGAACGTTACGTTTGTTTATATATATATTTTTTGGGGGTGTTCATCAAACAGAAGTCAAATGTTCGCCTACCACGCTGCACCTTCATCTAACGGGCGTAACTATCAGGTTCCAGAGTGACGCCGAGGTCCTTCATAGTTTTATTTGAGTTTATTTGACTGTACAACCATCAAGATTAATTGTCAGATTCAACAGAAGATCTCTTTGTTTATTGGGACCTAGAACTAGCATTCCTGTTTTGTCCGAGTTTAAAAGTAGAACATTTGCCGCCATCCACGTCTTTATGTCTGAAACACAGGCCTCCAGGGTAGGCAATTTTGGGGCTTCACCATGTTTCATCAAAATGTACAGAGGTGTATCGTCCGCATAGCAGTGAAAGTTAACATTATGTTTCCTAACGACATCACCAAGAGGTAAAATATATAGTGAAAACAATAGTGGTCCTAAAACGGAACCCTGAGGAACACCGAAATTTACAGTTGATTTGTCAGAGGACAAACCATCCAAAGAGACAAACTGATATCTTTCCAACAGATAAGATCTAAACCAGGACAGAACTTGTCCGTGTAGACTAATTTGGGTTTCCAATCTCTCCAAAAGAATGTGGTGATCGATGGTATCAAAAGCAGCACTAGGGTCTAGGAGCACAAGGACAGATGCAGAGCCTCAGTCTGACGCCATTAAAAGGTCCTTTACCACCTTCACAAGTGCAGTCTCAGTGCTATGATGGGGTCTAAAACCAGACTGAAGCGTTTCGTATACATTGTTTGTCTGCGCAACAGCTTTTTCTAAAATGTTTGAGAGGAATGGGAGATTCGATATAGGCTGATAGTTTTTTATATTTTCTGGGTCAAAGTTTGGCTTTTTCTAGAGAAGCTTTATTACTGCCACTTTTAGTGAGTTTGGTACACATCCGGTGGATAGAGAGACGTTTATGATGTTCAACATAGCAGGGTCAAGCACAGGAAGCAGGTCTTTCAGTAGTTTAGTTGGATTAGGTTCCAGAATGCCGCTTGAAGGTTTAGAGGCCATGATTTTTTTCATCAATGTGTCAAGAGATATAGTAATACATAATTTGAGTGTCTCCCTTGATCCTAGGTCCTGGCAGAGTTGTGCAGACAACTGAGCTTTGGAGGAATACGCAGATTTAAAGAGGAGTCCGTAATTTGCTTTCTAATGATTATGATCGTTTCCTCAAAGAAGTTCATGAATTTATCACTGCTGAAGTGAAAGCCATCCTCTCTTGGGGAATGCTGCTTTTTAGTTTTCTTTGCAACAGTATCAAAAATAAATGTTGGATTGTTCTTATTTTCCTCAATTAAGTTGGAAAAATAGGATGATCGAGCAGCAGTGAGGGCTCTTCGATACTGCAAGGTACTGTCTTTCCAAGCTAGTCGGAAGACTTCCAGTTTGGTGTAGCGCCATTTCCGTTCCAATTTTCTGGAAGCTTGCTTTAGAGCTCGTGTATTTTCTGAATATCAGGGAGCTAGTTTCTCATAAGGAATGTTTTTTGTTTTTACGGGTGCGACTGCATCTAGGGTATTGCACAAGGTAAAACTGAGTTCCTCAGTTAGGTGGTTAACGGATTGTTGTACTCTGACATCCTTGGGTAGGTGGAGGGAGTCTGGAAGGGCATCTAGGAATCTTTGGGTTGTCCTAGAATTTATAGCACGGCTTTTGATGATCCTTGGTTGGGATCTGAGCAGATTTTTTGTTGCGATTGCAAACATAATAAAATGGTGGTCCGATAGTCCAGGATTATGAGGAAAAACATTAAGATCCACAATATTTATTCCATGGGACAAAACTAGGTCCAGAGTATGACTGTGGCAGTGAGTATGTCCGGAGACATGTTGAACAAAACCCACTGAGTTGATGATGGCTCCGAAAGCCTTTTGGAGTGGGTCTGTGGACTTTTCCATATGACTATTAAATTCACCAAAAATGTGAATATTATCTGCCATGACTACAAGGTCCAATAGGAATTCAGGGAACTCAGTGAGGAACGCTGTATATGGCCCAGGAGGCCTGTAAACAGTAGCTATAAAAAGTGATTGAGTAGCCTGCATAGATTTCATGACTAGAAGATCAAAAGACGAAAACGTTTTTTTTTTTTTTGTAAATTGAAATTTGCTATCGTAAATGTTACCAAAACCTCCGCCTTTGCGGGATGCACGGGGGATATGGTCACTAGTGTAAGCAGGAGGTGAGGCTTCATTTAACACAGTAAATTCATCAGGCTTAAGCCATGTTTCAGTCAGGCCAATCACATCAAGATTATGATCAGTGATTAGTTAAGGAGAAGTTTATCTAAAGTTCCATGCATAACACTTGTATTTTCATGAACATATATGATTAGTATTTCTGTAAATTGATGTGGCTCTCTGCAAAATCACCGGATGTTTTGGAAGCAAAACATTACTGAACGTAACGCGCCAATGTAAACTGAGATTTTGGATATAAATATGAACTTTATCAAACAAAACATACATGTATTGTGTAACATGAAGTCCTATGAGTGTCATCTGATGAAGATCATCAAAGGTTAGTGATTAATTCTATCTCTATTTCTGATCTTTGTGACTCTTCTTTGGCTGGAAAAATGGCTGTGTTTAACTGTGACTTGGCTATGACCTAACATAATCATTTGTTGTGCTTTCGCTGTAAAGCCTATTTGAAATCGGACACTGTGGTGGGATTAACAAGAAGTGTATCTTTAAAATGGGGTGAAATACATGTATGTTTGAGGAATTTTAATTATGGGATTTATGTTGTTTTGAATTTGGCGCCCTGCACTTTCACTGGCTGTTGTCATATCGATCCCTTTAATGGGATCGCAGCCGTAAGAAGTTAACTTCTTTTGGATAGGGGGCAGCATTTTCACGTTTGGATGAAAAGCGTGCCAACTTCCTGGTTGGATTCTTTCTCAGGTTTTTACCTGCCATATGAGTTCTGTTATACTCACAGACATCATTCAAACAGTTTTAGAAACGTCAGAGTGTTTTCTATCCAAATATACTAATATGCATATATTAGCAAATGTGACTGAGTAGCAGGCAGTTTACTCTGGGCACCTCTGGGCACCTTATTCACCCAAGCTACTCCATACTGCCCCCAGCCATAAGAAGTTAATTGACTGTAACTGCCTTGGAAGTGAGGGATCTAACATTAAGTAGCCCTATTTTGAGATGTGAGATATCACAATCTCTTTCAATAATGGCAGGAATGGAGGAGGTCTTTTTTCCAGTGAGATTGCTAAGGCGAACACCGCCATGTTTAGTTTTGCCCAACCTAGGTCGAGGCACAGACACGGTCTCAATGGGGATAGCTGAGCTGACTACACTGACTGTGCTAGTGGCAGACCCCACTAAGCTGGCAGGCTGGCTAACAGCCTGCTGCCTGGCCAACAGCCTGCTGCCTGGCCTGCACCCTGCTGCCTGCCCTGCACCCTGCTGCCTGGTCAACAGCCTGCTGCCTGGCCTACACCCTGCTGCCTGGCCTGCACCCTGCTGCCTGGCCTGCACCCTGCTGCCTCGCCAACAGCCTGCTGCCTGGCCTGCACCCTATCTCATTGTGGAGCTAGGGGAGTTAGAGCCCTGTCTAGGTTCGTAGATAAGACGAGAGCACCCCTCCAGCTAGGATGGAGTCCGTCATTCCTCAACAGGCCAGGCTTGGTCCTGTTTGTGGGTGAGTCACAGAAAGTGGCCAATTATCTACAAATTCTATCTTTTGGGAGGGGCAGAAAACAGTTTTCAACCAGCGATTGAGTTGTGAGACTCTGCTGTAGAGCTCATCACTCCCCCTAACTGGGAGGGGGCCAGAGACAATTACTCGATGCCGACACATCTTTCTGGCTGATTTACACGCTGAAGCTATGTTGCGCTTGGTGACCAGAGAAGGCTCGGCCTCTGACTCCGACCCATTGCTTAATGGGGAGAACCGGTTGAACGTTTCTGTCAGCTGAATGAGCGACACTGGTTGAGCATTCCTACAGCATTTCCTTCCAGAAGCCATGAGACAATTGTCCGGCTGCGGGGACTGTGCAAGGGGATTTAAACTACTATCTGTACTTACTGGTGGCACAGACGCTGTTTCATCCTTTCCTACACTGAAATTACCCTTGCCTAACGATTGCATCTGAAGCTGGGCTTGCAGCACAACTGTCCTCGCCATAAGGCGATCGTTTCTCCTTTATATTATGAGTACAGCAACTGCAATTAGAAGGCATCATGTTAATGTTACTACTTAGCTTCGGCTGGTGGAGGTCCTGATGAACCATGTCCAGATATAGCGTCCGGTGTGAAAAGTTGAATGAAAGTCTAGCGAGGGGAAAACTAAAAATATAAACGGTAATTAAAAATTGTAAAGTTGTCACTTGGCAAAGTAAGGTTAGCAAAATACCGCACAGCAGCACGTAAACAAGTCTACAAGTTGTGACCGGAAATTACGTAAAGAGGGTATATACAAGGAGGGTATGCAAACTTCCAACTACAACTGTAATATATTTTATATACACTGCTCAAAAAAATAAAGGGAACACGGTCCTGCTGCACATTTGTGGCCTGCTGGAGGTAATTTTGCAGGGCTCTGGCAGTGCACCTCCTTGCACAAAGGCGGAGGTAGCGGTCCTGCTGCTGGGTTGTTGCCCTCCTACGGTCTCCTCCACGTCTCCTGATGTACTGGCCTGTCTCCTGGTAGCGCCTCCATGCTCTGGACACTACGCTGACAGACACAGCAAACCTTTTTGCCACAGTTCGCATTGATGTGCCATCCTGGATGAGCTGCACTACCTGAGCCACTTGTGTGGGTTGTAGACTCCGTCTCATGCTACCACTAGAGTGAGAGCACCGCCAGCATTCAAAAGTGACCAAAACATCAGCCAGGAAGCATAGGAACTGAGAAGTGTGTGTGGTCACCACCTGCAGAACCATTCCCTTTTTGGGGGTGTATTACTAATTGCCTATAATTTCCACCTTTTGTCTATTCCATTTGCACAACAGCATGTGAAATTTATTGTCAATCAGTGTTGCTTCCTAAGTGGACAGTTTGATTTCACAGAAGTGTGATTGACTTGGAGTTACATTGTGTTGTTTAAGTGTCCCCTTTATTTTTTTGAGCAGTGTATATATATATATATATATATATATATATATATATATAGTATGTGTATATATATATATTATATTATACATACTATATATACAGACATATGTGGAAACCCATTAAAATTACTGGATTTGGCTATTTCAGCCACACCCGTTGCTGACAGGTGTATAACACCAAGTACACAGTCATGCAATCTCCATAGACAAACATTGGCAGTAGAATGGTCTCTCTGAAGAGCTCAGTGACTTTCAATGTGGCACCGTCATAGGATGCCAACTTTCCATTAAGTTAGTTTGTCCTATTTCTACCATGCTAGAGCTCCTGCGGTCAACCGTAAGTGCTGTTATTGTGAAGTGGAAACGTCTAGGAGCACCAACGGCTCAGCTGCAGAGTGTTAGGCCACACAAGCTCACAGAACGGGATTGGCGAGTGCATCTGTACTCGTTTGCAACACTCACTACCAAGTTCCAAATTGCCTCTGGAAGCAACGTCTGGCAGTCCGACTGACGAATCTGGGTTTGGCGGATGCAAGGAAAATGCAAACTGCCCCAATGCTTAGTGCCAACTGTTAAGTTTGGTGGAGGAGGAATAACGGACTGGGGCTGTTCTTATGGTTCGAGCTAGGCCCCTCAGTTCCAGTGAAGGGAAAACTTAACAATATAGCATCAAAGACATTCTGGATGAAGGAGGGTAATTTGTTAATTTTCGATCTGAATATTTTGTATAAAGATAAGCATTATATTGTCAGATTATAGGATTAACTCTGATAGTAATGAAACAGTCTTCAGCAAGTCAAGTTCAACTGTCAGGGTCATATCTTAGGCCTGTAGTAAATAAAGCTTAATAGTAGCCACACCATACCAAACCTTCACCAACGGTTCTAAAATGTATCAGGGTAGCAAGCAAATATCAAAAGTAAGTCAAGCTATTGTTTCTAAGGAAAATACGAGCAGAACAGCAAATGTAAAAAAGGGAAAAAACACACTACCTTCCCATGTGCCACCCCCCCCCCCCCCAAAAAAGAAAACACAACCCATCCCAAATCAAAAAAAGAATAATGTGACAACCCTTCCCTAGTTTATTTTATTGAACCTTTATTTGACTAGGCAAATCAATTATGAACAAATTCTTATTTACAATGACAGCCTACGTCAGCCAAAGCCAGACAACACTGGGTCACCCTACGTGACTCCCAGTCACCACCAGATGTGATAGAGCCTGGATTGGAACCAGGGACTGCAGTGATACCTTTTGCACTGAGATGCAGTGCCTTAGACCGCTACGCCACTCAGGAGCCCAAGTTTGGACCATCCCACCCAGTACGTTTGGATCTGCCATCAATCCTGATCCCAATACACACTGAATTTAAAATATTCTGCTACAATGAATATGGGATATGGCCTTTAAAGTGATGATGTGGCTAAACTAATGCATTTTGATTGATGGCATAATTCCGCATCAGACTCGTAATGTCCAAAGGGCATCCATAATAGACATAGATATCAAAGTCAAGGATGCAGGGAACACACACATATTGGTATGAATAATATAATAATTAACTTCATCTTTCCATTACAGTTATTCTGATGCACACACACGCACGCTCGTACACACGCACGCAAAAACTCCCAAGCACACACACGCATGCTCGTACGCATGCACGCACAAACACGCAAGCACACACACACACACACACACACACACACACACACACACACACACACACACACACACACACACACACACACACACACACACACACACACACACACACACACACACACACACACAAGCAAACACACACACACACACACACACACACACACTGATTGGAACTTCATTTGCGTTTAATTAGTGTTCTGATTTCAGCCCTGACAGGCAGTTATTCTGTTGGTGTTGATCATCTCACTGAAATGATATGACAATAACTCAGTACAGCCCATACAGTAGCAGTAACAAGAACCGTCCTTTTCTCTTGATGATATTGGCATGGTCAGAAGAATACAAATTGAGCATTTTGCGTCGACGGACTAATAATATGGGTATAGATCCGTAATAGAATAATGTATACATCTAGTCCTGTTTAATAAGAACCTGAATTCCAAGTTCCAACAGGAAGTGGAGATATTGATTTAATGCACTAATACCTTTTAGCTCCTAGTTCAGCAAAGGGCCTCGCTGAGAATGATTATTATGACATTATTCAGGAGAAGGAGGAGGGGAGGAGCAGGAGGGATAGGAAGAGAAGGGGAGGAGAGGAGGAGAAGGAGGAGGAGGAGGAGAGGAGGAGGGCTAATCTCAGAGTAGCACTATCTAGTGTGCAGTGGTATTATCTTCCTCCAGTGGTATTATCTTCCTCCAGTGGTATTATCTTCCTCCAGTGGTATTATCTTCCTCCAGTGGTCCTATCTTCCTCCAGTGGTATTATCTTCCTCCAGTGGTATTATCTTCCTCCAGTGGTATTATCTTCCTCCAGTGGTATTATCTTCCTCCAGTGGTATTATCTTCCTCCAGTGGTATTATCTTCCTCCAGTGGTATTATCTTCCTCCAGTGGTATTATCTTCCTCTAGTGGTATTATCTTCCTCTAGTGGTATTATCTTCCTCCAGTGGTATTATCTTCCTCCAGTGGTATTATCTTCCTCCAGTGGTATTATCTTCCTCCAGTGGTATTATCTTCCTCCAGTGGTATTATCTTCCTCCAGTGGTATTATCTTCCTCCAGTGGTATTATCTTCCTCCAGTGGTCCTATCTTAGTCCGGCTCCAACTCCAGCCCTGCATGGCTGATTCCTTCCAGACTGGCACTTCACAGCCGCTGAGCGTGTGAGTGTGTTCGTGCATGCGTGCATGAATGTGTATATATGTGTGTGTTGAGCCCAAGGTTAGTGTCTTTCGGTCAGAATGAAGACATCCTCGGCTGGGCTCAGTGTCTGGGGCTAGAGGAGGTATAGACTCTGATGTTGCTCTTGCATTCCGACACACACTGCCATCTCGCCACGCTGACTCTTCATCACCGCACACACATGTGCCTGCCCCGAACACACCCACCTCCTCCTATTCATTATCTTACACATCAGGCCTTCGGGGTTAGGGTTAGTCCCGCCCTCTTAAACTTTGCTAATTTAATATGCCAATCCCACGCTGTAACCTGCACTAAACAGAGTGCATTGTGGGATCTCTCGGGCGCTGATATCCTCTCCTAGAAACGAGCTATCACGATCAGGATGATCCTGAACAGGATGATTTTTGCATATATATATTTCCCTTTATACATTCATCTGTTTGTGGGAAGATCTGGCAGAGAAGAGGAAATTAATTATGTAATTCATGTCATTGCGTGCCTCCCTCTCAGATGAGGTTGTGTTACTATTCAAATCGCACTCGGCCTGCATACAGAATTCAAATAGAGTGTCAGTTATTTTCTTCTTATTGAACTGATAGTGACAGTATACATGCTGCACTTTCTGCCTTGGAATTACATTAGCTTGCAGGGATTCAGGTGAGTTGGATGTTGGATGGCTGGCCAGTTGACCTGGCAGTCATAACATGCATAAATGTATTGAATAACTTGAATAATGATATGCTATTTTGTAAAAAGGCAATGGGTTGTGAATGGTAAATAGGTCTGCTGCTCTTACCACATCATCCCTCTTTGCCTTGTGACATTTGTTCAAAACCAAAAGCATTGTAGCCCTGTATTTCAAACCAGATAATAGAACAGAGGCTTTCTTTTTCAAAGCTCCATGTTGGTCCTGTTCACTAGATGAATCCTAGGATACCAACATAGAATTGGAACTAATTCTAATTCTACGGATTCCACAAACTCTGACAACCGCTCTTTAAAATATACTGTATATAGGTTCCTTCTGTTCTAATATCCTTATTGATATGCATGAGTGACCATTACGTTAGCAGAGCATAGTGAATGAATCAGACCCTGGTGATGAATCCACCTTCAACTTCCATGGGGATTATCTCTTAAGAGGTTTTAAACCTCCGTCTTAGAGACAATTCTTCAATTCAGTTAATCATTTTGGGTCGCGTGGCTTTGATTTATTTTCAATTAGCTTTCGTTAATGTTTCCTGTCCTCTGCAGTCTCTTCCTGGGGCACGAACAGAAAATAAAATGGTCTCCACCTCGCTGTCCCAGTGTTTCTGTGGTTGTAGGTTCATCTGTTTCGCTGGATAGTATTGGATATGCTCTGATGTAGACAAATCCAATATGATTACAAATCTGAAAAAAACTCTGCTTGATATTTACTCACAAATAAATCTAGGATTAGATGAAGATAAACTTGATCGGAAGTATTCCTCAAATGTCACCTTAATTAAAAGTTGCATAGCAGTCCATCAAAGATTGAAGGACTTGAAACTTATCAAGCAGGGATGTAATCTTTTTTAATTAAATCATTTCTAACTATAGTTCATTTTTTAATGTTTACTGTAGCTATTGTACCGCTCTTCTTTAATATACCATGTATTCTGTAACCGACCACATTTATTCCATATGTCAAAACAAACAATGTGTGTGCTTGTCATCTATTAAATTCATCTATATTTACTGACCTCCCTCAGTCCCAAAGAACCATAGAGGTCAGAGGTCACATGAGTGATACAACAGATCCCTCTGACGTTTTTACCTCCAGCACATGACAGATAATAGAATAATAATAGAATAATTTACTTGTCCTTGAGCTGGCAACCTGACACACACACACACACACACACACACACACACACACACACACACACACACACACACACACACACACACACACACACACACACACACACACACACACACACACACACACACACACACACACACACACACTGAACTTCCTATTGGGCCTCCAGCAAATTTAATAAACCTCCCTCACATAAAAGCGGTAATAGACTCCCTATGATGGGCCACTAAATAAAATAGAAGGGAGAGGAGGAGGAGATGAGCAAATGTATTACCCCATGTCTTCGAGACGAGAGAGACTCCTTCCTGACTTGGCAGGGACGTGTACAACTCAATGAAGGTCACTATCTCATTGATTAATGGTCCCAATAGGGAAATTATCCTTACGTGTACCTAAATAACAATGACCTATAGGTCACCTCCAACCTGAGCTGACCGTGTTTGGGGGAGAGAAGTCCTCAGGGAAATTGTTATCGCCTAAGGAATCTGGTTTGAATTTCTGTAAGTATCAATTCTCTTTTTTTAAACAAAACAATATCACCACTTTTTGAGGATCTCAGGGCCCGTGCCAAATCCTTTCAGCCTCCTGAGGGGGAAGAGGTGCCACTGTGCACAGGTGGACCATCAAGAGTATCTTGAGTGGTTGCATCACTGTCCTGTAGTAATCATTTATGTGGTACATAACATTAAATGTTCTTGATTGATCTTAAACGTTAGTTTAGAACATGTATAACATAAAGATCTCTATCTCATCTCATGTAAAGGCGAGACATTGAACAGTTGCATAGCATATGTGACTTAGAACAGCCGTTTTTGCATTGGCTCTACCTTTTGTACAAGCAGCATGTGTAGGCGCACACAGACGTTTAGGACCACAACGAAAAATATTTGACATAAAGCTAGAATTCTTCATTTTTATAGGCACACTGGTGCTCCTAAATTAAAATTCCCGGTCGCACAACAAAATATTTAGACACGTTTGTGAGTAAAATGGTGGCACTGTAGAGCCCTGCTATAGGGCGTTTAGTTATATAATCATATATTAAAATGTAATCTATACAGTCATCAGCTACGGCAGCTATGGCTCATATCATTAACATCCCTATTCACCTTATTTATGAACCCGGAAACAAAACAATGTACGAACGTTCTGTTTTGTGGAGGACTTCCGTTGTGGCGTTCTTGCCATTTTGCAAATGTTAGCTAGCTAGCTCAAAATGTCATGGGATCATACCAAGAAAAACCTTTCAAAGTTGAATGGCAAGTCTGTGCCACATCCGCAGATTATTCAAGAGTGGGAGGACGATATGAAAAATTGGCCACATATCACCTACAAAGACATCTTCAATTATTTTGGCTTGTCTCTCGTTGTGGATGGGTCAGAGATGAGGAGCTATAAAAGCACAGAGGCATATCAATACCTACACATTTGTACAGGAAAGGACTGAGCACGCACCCCTGAGGGGTCCCGGTGTTAAGGATTAGCGTGGCGGATGTGTTGTTACCTGCCCGTACCACCTGGGGACGGCCCGTCAGGAAGTCCAGGATCCAGTTGCAGAGGGAGGTGTTTAGTCCCAGGGTCCTTAGCTTAGTGATGAGCTATGAGGGCAATGTGGTGTTGAACACTGAGCTGTAGTTATTTAGCTAGCTAGCTAATTGTGATGATACCTGCGGGCGTTCTGCCGTGGCTTTCTGCAAGCCCAGAGGGAATGTTAAACTCTCAAGAACTTCTAGAAATCAAATGTCCTGTTCTGAGTAATAATTGTGAGTCTCTGACTATACTGTTCTCTGGCAAAGTTACCGTTGTGAAGCTGGTGGATGGGGTTCCTCAGCTGCAACCTAATGGAGCCTCGTGGGTACTACATGCAGGTGCAACATGGGCATGTTCTGCACAGGACTGGACGGATGCAAACTGCTTGTCTGGGCTCCATCTGAGCAAGTTGTTAATGATGGGTCTTTTGATGTGAAGTTCTGTGCTGATGTTATCCCTAAACCGAAGGCATTCTATTTCACACATATGCTTTCAAGGATACTAGATGAGTTCCAGTCAGGCTGACTAACTCTGTGCTCCAAATATGTTAATCCACTGTATGTGGTATCTAAGGGCCTAATACTCCTTATACTTTGTGCCTTGTAAAGCTCTGTCAGCTCTACCTTATTATCTAAGCATAAGCATAACTCTTAATTGTTTTTTTTTGTCTTGCACAGTTCTCTTCATATGCACATTTACCTGATTATATTTGCATAATTCTTGGTGTTTTTTTTAAATATCTTGCCTTATACAGCTCTCTTCATACATATCTATCTAATGCTTAAGGATAACTCCTTATGATTTATGAACATTTGTATTGTACCTTGTACTGATCTTTCTTTTCATATGGCACTTCATGAACAGAGCATACCATAATTCTTCTTGCACTTGGCAAATGATGGTGTTAATAAAACCACTATGAAATTCCACTTTGTTGACATTTTCTTTGATACTTAACATTTTGAAAGGAAGGACGAGGAGGCACGTCTAAGGGTTTCAAATGTCTTTTCAGTTTGATTCTGGGTTTGGTTTTCAAGGGCACAAATGAAGAAACCAGTGTGGCACTTCGTAAACAGTTGTCTTCCCTCTTGGTCTGTTAGAGACATTTTGGTATTGAAGAAAATGCATTTTAAATAGTTTTAAGAAGGCATGATAACAGCACCTATTGTCTGCCTGTAATTATCATGAACAGGCAAAGTTACAGTACATTTCTAATGTAGGAATAATAAAATGATTCAGATTAAATAGGAAACTATATATACACATATTATCTCATGTGGATGAAGTGTATAAAGTGTATAAAGTTACATTTCAGATGTATGAACATTCTCACTGTTCACTCTGCATCCTCATGGATCTCGCCCTGCACGTTAGCAAGTCCTGCACAGATTCTAAGGACTCTGTCTGTTTGTGTGTCTGGATGATGGAAACAGTCTGGGGAAATGTTTTTGAAGACCTTGAGTCGTCTGGTAACTCTCTCAACATGTATACGTACAATAGCTATCCTTCTTGTGATTGTGACATCCTCATTAAACAGCTGGTCTCCTTTCTGAGTGAAGGCTGGTATGGCAAGGTTAATCTTCCTCTCATACAGTAGATATTGGATGGTGTCTGCCATAACTTCATCGCCAGGCCTAAGGTATTCCAGGAAGTCAGAGTGTTGGGGTATGAACCTGACACTGCATCTGCCTCCATATGCAGGAGAAATGAACATAATGAGCCCACATGGAGCAATGACAACCAATTACTTGAGGGTATTGCTGGAATAATAGTAGCTGTACGACTCTTCTCTGGACTTGTGATTGTGTGCTTTCTGAAGATTGGTTTCAGAGCAGTCGGTGGTGCAAGTGGTGCTGGGGAACTTCTCTTTGGAAGCACTAAGGCATTGTGTCCTGGATCGTCTCCCTCGGCAGTCATGGAGTGTAGATCCTCATGTGCTCCTCCATTGTGTCAATCCAGTAGGAAAGGATTCTGCTCACTACTCCCTGGGACACAGCAAAGCATTCAGCAAGATCACCCTGGAGTAGATTCAGCTTCATCAAGGTTATCAGTATTTTATCAGTGATATGCATTTTGAAGTTAGCTGTGTAGAATTTATGCAGAAACGCTACATGGTCAAAGAAAACACTAAGAGGAAGGCCAGTATACAACACTGAGCTAGTGTCATTCTTCAGGAATGGTGTGGGTCAATGGCTCTGCACCACCACATTGGGTTTGTTTGTTGCAGGTGGGCTTGTTAACTGGTTTTCTTGACATGTAGCTGTGATCAGTCAGTGCTAGAACCCCCATTGAGTATCAGCATCTTTATGTTGCGTTGGCACACACAGATCAGATGCTGCATCACCACAGTTTTTTTTTACCTATATTTAACTAGGCAAGTCAGTTAATAACAAATTCTTATTTTCAATGACAGCCTAGGAACAGTGCCTTGTTCAGGGGTAGAATGACAGATTTGTATTTTGTCAGCTTGGGGATTTGATCTTGCAACCTTTTGGTTACTAGTCCAACACTCTAACCAATAGGCTACCTGGTGCCTCTTTCTTCATCTTCATCTGTCTTCATCTTCAACAAACATAAGAGAGACCACAAGTTTAACAAAATAAAAATAACAGACAGCCTACTGGTCATGGTTAGGTAAAAAACCAAACACTTTAAACGTTTAATAAGTTAGCTAGTTAGACATGTCATGAGCATCACCAGTGGCATGCCAGCAATGATGGGGATAAACATGGGATGGGAGAGACATCCTCGTCCTTAGTAGGTGGGTGCAAATCACAAATGCACTTGCTCCTCAAAAAGGTTTGATGGTAAAAAAAAATCGTGCTCCATGAACAGCTTCCTTTTCTGCCAGTTTTTGTGGCACCCCCTTACCGAACATAAAATGCCCGTTTGCGTGAATTCATACTTGGAAAGTTCTGAAAATTGATACTGAGTTAGTTAGCTAGCTGCAAACTATTGGCCGGTAGTGCTTAACCAGAAGTCCCCCACAAAAAAACCTAAACAGACCCCGCCCATATTTCTGTTAAAAACTAGGTGAACACAGTCATCATCTACAGCTGCTGAGTCCCATATCATTAACATCACTATACAGACATCATCTACAGCTGCTGAGTCCCATATCATTAACATCACTATACAGACATCATCTACAGCTGTTGAGCCCCATATCATTAACATCACTATACAGACATCAACTACAGCTGCTACTCCCCATATCATTAACATCACTATACAGACATCAGCTACAGCTGCTGAGTCCCATATCATTAACATCACTATACAGACATCATCTACAGCTGCTGAGTCCCATATCATTCAATCAATCAATCAATTTTATTTTATATAGCCCTTCGTACATCAGATAATATCTCGAAGTGCTGTACAGAAACCCAGCCTAAAACCCCAAACAGCTAGAATGAACAAAATAACAAAGAGAATGAACGAAAACGAAACAGTCCTGTAAGGTGCAGAAACACAAAACAGAAAACAACTACCCACAAAGCATCGGTGGGGAAAAGCTACCCAGTATGGTTCTCAATCAGAGACAAGGATAGACAGCTGCCTCTGATTGAGAACCACACCAGGCCATACACACAGAAATAGAAATCATAGAAAAAGGAACATAGAATGCCCACCCAAATCACACCCTGATCAAACCAAAATAGAGACATAAAAAGCTTTCTACGGTCAGGGCGTGACAGGTACTGCTACTCTATATAAATCCATTCATATTTTCTTATTTTTGTGTTAGTTACAATTTTTTATTATTATTATTATTTTTAATCTGCATCATTGGTAAAGGTTCATAACCAAGCATTTCACTGTAAAGTCTACACCAGTTGTATTTGGCGCATGTGAAAAATACAATTTTGTTTTATTTGAGACAGAGAGAGGGAGAGGGGTGAAGGGAGGGGTGGAGGCAGAGAGGGGTGGAGGGATGTAGGAAGGGACCGGTGGAGGGAGAGAGTGAGAGAGAAAGAAAATGAGAGAGAGAATGAGAGGGAGAGAGAGAGAAAGGTGGGGTGATCCTCTGTGGGTCTCATTAAGATGGTGGCTATATCAGGCACAGGATCGACATGGGATTGACTTGTCTCTGCGTCTCCATCTGCCTGTTACACCACACGGGTGGCAAGGAGATGGCAACTTCCTGTGGGACAGATCTAGACCTGCTCCCCTCAGGGTGTGTGTGTGTGTGTGTGTGTGTGTGTGTGTGTGTGTGTGTGTGTGTGTGTGTGTGTGTGTGTGTGTGTGTGTGTGTGTGTGTGTGTGTGTGTGTGTGTGTGTGTGTGTGTGTGTGTGTGAGTGTGTGCGTGCGTGCGTGCGTGCGTGTGAGAGACACCTGTTCAGACAGAGTACTACTAAGCCAGCCTAATGTGAGACCAGGTAACGTGTTGTGTAAAAAAAACACAGCTGGGGTGTGTGTTCCCAGACCAGGTGTACCCTGTGTTCCCAGACCAGGTGTACCCTGTGTTCCCAGACCAGGTGCATTCTGTGTTCCCAGACCAGGTGTATCTGTGTTCCCAGACCAGGTGTATTCTGTGGTCCCAGACCAGGTGTATTCTGTGGTCCCAGACCAGGTGTATCTGTGTTCCCAGACCAGGTGTATCTGTGTTCCCAGACCAGGTGTATTCTGTGGTCCCAGACCAGGTGTATCTGTGTTCCCAGACCAGGTGCATTCTGTGTTCCCAGACCAGGTGCATTCTGTGTTCCCAGACCAGGTGTATTCTGTGTTCCCAGACCAGGTGTTTTCTGTGTTCCCAGACCAGGTGTATTCTGTGTTCCCAGACCAGGTGCATTTTGTGTTCCCAGACCAGGTGTATTCTGTGTTCCCAGACCAGGTGTATTCTGTGTTCCCAGACCAGGTGTATTCTGTGTTCCCAGACCAGGTGTATCAGTGTTCCCAGACCAGGTGTATTCTGTGTTCCCAGACCAGGTGTATTCTGTGTTCCCAGACCAGGTGTATTCTGTGTTCCCAGACCAGGTGTATCAGTGTTCCCAGAACAGGTGTATCAGTGTTCCCAGACCAGGTGTATTCTGTGTTCCCAGACCAGGTGTATTCTGTGTTCCCAGACCAGGTGTATTCTGTGTTCCCAGACCAGGTGTATTCTGTGTTCCCAGACCAGGTGTAGCTGTGCTCCCAGACCAGGTGTATTCTGTGTTCCCAGACCAGGTGTATTCTGTGTTCCCAGACCAGGTGTATTCTGTGTTCCCAGACCAGGTGTATCTGTGTTCCCAGACCAGGTGTATCTGTGCTCCCAGACCAGGTGTATTCTGTGTTCCCAGACCAGGTGTATTCTGTGTTCCCAGACCCGGTGTATCTGTGCTCCCAGACCAGGTGTATTCTGTGTTCCCAGACCAGGTGTATCTGTGTTCCCAGACCAGGTGTATCAGTGTTCCCAGACCAGGTGTATTCTGTGTTCCCAGACCAGGTGTATTCTGTGTTCCCAGACCAGGTGTATCTGTGTTCCCAGACCAGGTGTATATGTGCTCCCAGACCAGGTGTATTCTGTGCTCCCAGACCAGGTGTATTCTGTGTTCCCAGACCAGGTGTATCTGCGTTCCCAGACCAGGTGTATTCTGTGTTCCCAGACCAGGTGTATTCTGTGTTCCCAGACCAGGTGTAGTGTGTGTAGATACTCAAAGTCCCTAATCAAACCAGTCATTAGGTATATGAAGTATAATACGTTTAATAAGTCAATATTTCCACAGTAAGAATTCTCTGTTGGAGTTATGTATTTAGCAAAACAATGTTTGCATTGAATAAATAGAAAGATAGCTTACTTTACTCTGAATACAAGGAGAAGTGTATATGTTGAATGATCATGTTTCATACCCCTTTTCTGCATTTGAAGGATATAATATGAATGACTTGTAGAACCTAGGAAAGATTAAGCTAGTTAGTTACTGTATGCAGTGTGTCTGGGATTACTGCAGGACTGATTGCATTACCCAGACCACAGTAGCATGATATACCCACTCTATCTCAACACTTGAATGTTTATGAAACTACGAGTGCACAATGATCTGTTCCCTCTCCACATTATCCTCATTTGAAGATGGAATCCACAGTAGTGGGAAACATCGCCACCGTTACCGTCTGTCACTGTCTGTCACTGTCTGTCACTGTCTGTCACTCTCTGTCACTCTCTGTTAGTGTATTTTACTGTATGTTACTGTATGTCACTGTCTGTTACTGTCTGTCACTGTCTGTTACTGTCTGTCACTGTCTGTCACTGTCTGTCACTGTATGTTACTGTGTGTCACTCTCTGTCACTCTCTGTCACTCTCTGTTAGTGTATGTCACTGTATGTTACTGTATGTCACTGTCTGTTACTGTCTGTCACTGTCTGTCACTCTCTGTCACTCTCTGTTAGTGTATGTCACTGTATGTTACTGTATGTCACTGTCTGTCACTGTCTGTCACTGTCTGTCACTGTCTGTCACTCTCTGTTAGTGTATGTCACTGTCTGTCACTCTCTGTCACTCTCTGTCACTCTCTGTTAGTGTATGTCACTGTATGTTACTGTATGTCACTGTCTGTTACCGTCTGTCACTGTCTGTCACTGTCTGTCACTCTCTGTCACTCTCTGTCACTCTCTGTTAGTGTATGTCACTGTCTGTCACTGTATGTTACTGTCTGTCACTCTCTGTCACTGTCTGTCACTCTCTGTTAGTGTATGTCACTGTCTGTCACTCTCTATCACTCTCTGTCACTCTCTGTTAGTGTATGTCACTGTATGTTACTGTATGTCACTGTCTGTTACCGTCTGTCACTGTCTGTCACTGTCTGTCACTCTCTGTCACTCTCTGTCACTCTCTGTTAGTGTATGTTACTGTCTGTCACTGTATGTTACTGTCTGTCACTGTCTGTTACTGTCTGTCACTGTCTGTCACTCTCTGTTAGTGTATGTCACTGTCTGTCACTCTCTGTCACTCTCTGTCACTCTCTGTTAGTGTATGTCACTGTCTGTCACTGTATGTTACTGTCTGTCACTGTCTGTTACTGTCTGTCACTGTCTGTCACTGTATGTTACTGTCTGTCACTGTCTGTCACTCTCTGTCACTCTCTGTCACTCTCTGTTAGTGTCTGTCACTGTCTGTTACTGTTTGTCACTGTCTGTGTATGTCACTATCTGCCGCTGTCTGTCGCTGTCTGTTGCTGTCCGTCACCGTCTGTTACTGTCGAGGTCTGTTGCTAACTGTTACCGCCTGTCGCTGTCTGTTGCTGTCTGCCGATGTTTCTGTCTGCCGCTGTATGTCGCTGTCTGTTGCTGTCCTTCACTGTCCGTTACTATATGTTGCTGTCGAGGTATGTTGCTAACTGTTACAGACCGTCTCTGTCTGTTGCTGTCTGTCGCTGTATGTTGCTGTCTGTCGCTGTATGTTGCTGTCTGTCTCTGTCTGTTGCTGTCTGTCGCTGTCTGTTGCTGTCTGTCGCTGTATGTTGCTGTCTGTCTCTGTCTGTTGCTGTCTGTCACTGTATGTTGCTGTCTGTCGATGGCTCCGTATGTTGCTGTCTGTCACTGTCTATCACTATCAGTTACAGTCTGTTGCTGTCTACTGTCTGTGAATGTCTGTTACTGTCTGTTGCTGTATGTCGCTGTTTGTCACTGTCTGTTACTGTCAGTCACAGTCTGCTGTCTGCTACAGTCTGTCACTGTCTGTTACTGTCAGTCACAGTCTGCTGTCTGTTACAGTCTGTCACTGTCTGTCAGTCTCTATCACTATCTGTTACTGTCTGTCACTGTCTATCACTCTCTGTTACTGTCTGTTTTGTTTACAAGGTAGTGAGCGCTGGGGGAGTGTCGCACATCAAATATAACTACAGTACAGATGCTGCTCTTCTATTGTGCGAGCAATGATGTCTGAGGGGGAAAAAACAGTGTTTATTGTTTGCTGTAACTTTGTTGTTGTAACATCGCAAACGCACATGGCAGTTTCACCATTAAGGATTCCAGCTTTAAACCAGAAACTTTTATAAGAGACTGACTGATAAAGAAACACTCCAGCATCAACATCTCAACATGTTACTCATCACATCATTCACAGCTCTCACTGGCGCCACCAGATTGACCCGCTCCTCTTAAAGGGATACTTCAGGATTTTGTCATTGAGGCCCTTTATCTACTTCCCCAGGGTCAGATGAACTTGTGGATATCATTTTTATATCTCTATATCCAGTATGAAGGAAGTTAGAGGTAGTTTGTACTGAAGTTATTGCTATCTAATTACCTCAGTACACTCAGCTCACAGCCAGACTTTCTAACTCTCTCCTACGCACACCACAGCCATCTATTGGCCCATTGGGTTACACTCTCCCCTCTCCCTGCCATGACTTGCCTCTGCAAACCTGATATGTTTACTGTCACAAATTAGCGCGTTACCCAGGCAGCTCATTACTGCAGAGTTGTGCTGTGTCCGAAGCTGTTCTGTTCCCCCCACATGGAAGTCTGTGTGGAGACAAGCTTTGACATTGTGGAAACTGTTAGGGGGTATGGTTGCCCGCAGAGTGGATACAAGGAAACATGACGGGGCATCATTGGAGGAGAATATAAGAAAGAGAAATAGGATGCCCTAATGCTGCGCTTCGCGGTTGATGGTCTGTCACATTTTAAATTGGATACTGGATAATGTTTTTCAATGCATGAAAAACTTTAATTTATTATTATACAGCTGCTGACAGAACGTTACTTATCTAATGGAGGCGGACAGTTTTACCCAGATAGCTATGTAATATTATCTCTGACTGTCCTCTCTAATATAACAGTATTTCTTGCACCGTACACTATAAGAGAAGCATTCATTATTTTTGTTCACCTTCCAAATTAAGTTTAGCATCCCAAAGTATTCCCAACCCTCTCCAACTACAGCCAACTACAGCCAACTATACCCCAAGCATCCAAGTGTAAATAGTGTCACAGAAACATTTTTTTTCTTCACAAAGAAGCAGCTGATAGGCACAGCGGTCCATCTCAAGTTCAGCCATCTGCCTGCTGTTGAGTCCTAACTCTCTGCCAGAACAAGAGCCCAGTGGCTCCCTAGTCCCAGTCCCTAGTCACCTCCCTAGCCCCTTAGCACCTGTTTGGCACAGTCACTGGCCATATATTTCAGCCCTGAACCAACCAACGCTGCTGTCCTGATCAACACACTCCTCCAATCACACTAAAGGTCCTCTCCTCTTCTCTCATTTGCCAGACAGCTGGCTCTTGATGTGTCGTTGTTCAGGCGTCTCTGGTGCCACAGTGTCATAATTAGAGGCTGGGTACAGCATGGAGCAGTGATTGCTACTCTCTCCTCCACAGACATTAGCATACGCACACACACATGGGCACAGGCACAGACACACAAACACACACACAGACACACACACACACACACAGGCCCTTAGCGATGATTGCAACCAGACAGGTAGACAGGAAGAGCCACCACGAAATGCATAATCACAAGTCGTATACCCTGCTAATTAAACACTGTGATTCTCCCTTTCCCTGTGTCCCTTACACTCCTCCTCTCCTCCCTCCTTTCCTTTCCTTTCCTCCCCTCCCCTCCCCTCCCCTCCCCTCCCCTCCCCTCCCCTCCCCTCCCACCCTCTTCTCTCATCTCTCCTGTCCCCTCTCTTTCCCTCCTCCTTGGCACAAAATAATGCATAATCACTTCTAACTAACTTGATTTGGGGGGAAAACTAATTGACATGCTGTCCTATAGTTTATAACCTGTAAACAATCTAACCAACAACTAAACATACATACAGCTCACTCTGATCTTTTTAGATACTGAAAATTAGCATAGTTGATTTTGATAGTTCTAATTCCATAGCAATAGAATCCTTTTGTTCTTCCTGCTTGGAAGCAGAACCTGGAACTTCTGCCGTGTGTTCTGTCTGTTGGTCCTGTCCTCCTGTTGGAATCAGAAACTGTCTCTGCTGTTACGGGAGCTCTTTTGTGATCCTAACGGAATGTTAGAGTTTAGGGGAAGGGCCATTTCGAGAGATGTCTGTCTCTAGGGCACAGAGAGAGGTTGAAGTCCCATCTGAGGTTTAATGCAATTGAGTATTTGGTAAAATCATGTCAGGAGAGATGAATCTGCAAAGCATAGGCTATAACAGTTTCCCAAATGTAATTCTTCTCCAAAGTGATTTCTCTTTCCTGGCTGCTCTCAGGCAGTGGTTGGTTTGTAATAAGAGATATCAGCGATATAACAGCCGCTGTTAATTGAATTTAGGGACCTTGGAGAGCCCTTGGGTAGCTTGGAGAGAAATATATGGGTAAATGCTGATTGCTGGTCATGGTAAGAAAGCTATGCTTTCAGTTCATTTTTCCACAAAAGGTGGTAAATAAAAATAAACTGTGTTTATATAAACAGCCTTCCACTACACCATCTGTATGTAAAATGTCAACATCAGGAGCGTGGATGGATACCAAGCCAGATTGAGTAGTGTTTGCTATGCTGTGTTAGAGTTTTGCAGCAGCCAACCAACATTTCTAAGACTACATGCTAGGACAGAGTTGCTTGATCTGCAGCAAGCTACCTTGAGTTGTCCCCAAGCCTTCCTTAGAGTTAATTAAACACAACATTCTCCATTAATGTCCCTCTCCAATCATGGCGACATTCCCATTCGTCCTTCCTTCCTGACTTTTGTTTGGCGCGTAGCTGGCAAAGATCACCGTTCTTGACTAAACGACACTTCCATGTCCGAAGTCCCCGAAGCTAGATGGGGTTCTGAGGAGAAAACCAGCCCATGTGTTCTGTTTAGCCAGAGGAAGAGATTGCAGGGATCTGTCCCAAATGGCAGCCTATTCCCCTGTTGGTCCTGTTCAAAAGTAGTGCACTACATAGGGAATAGGGGGCCATTTGAGATGCAGCAGGGAGAGTGGAGGACACTTGCCTTAATTTGATTGATGTGTGGTTCATGGAGCGGTGGACTGTGTTGTAATTACTCTTTTAATGAATTAAACCATTATGTTTCTCCAGGCTGCAATCATTTAATAAACCAACCTCACCTGTCTTCAAGTTCACTTCGATTCCTCGCTGCCTCGCGCTTCACTGGATAATCTTGGGTGTATAAAGGTCTAGAAAGGGGAAGTGTTCAATGTGGCTGCATGGGAAAGGAAAACGAGAGAACAGGTTGGGTCTGTTTCAAACGGGAACAACACTCCTCTTCTTCTCATTATATGGCGTACTACTTTGATTAGAGCCCAACAGCAGGGTTCCCCAACTGGCGGTTTGACCCCCCCCCCCCCCCAAGTTATTTGACCCCCCCAAGTTCTCGGAGACCAAAAAAAGTCTAATGTTATATCTGTAAAGGGCTTCTTGCGGTCAATTTGTAGTCTACTAACTATTTGTAATTATGTACCGGCCCCCTGACCATTCACTCAAGAAGAAACTCCTCCCGCGGCTGATCCTAGTGGATGTTCGCTGCCCTACAGGGAACAGCATGCCATTTCAGACGTAGCCAGTAACTAATTAGTAATCTGTCATTACTGGGGTCAGTGCAGTATGTTTCATTACATCATTATATTTTCCTGCAGTTCTGACACAGAATACTACGAGTGGAGAATGAGAGATGTTAGAATCCACTGCATGTTCTACATCCTCCAAGGTGAATCCTCTATTGTGGTTTAGTTAATAAAATATACAGCCATGCCCTCGACGATAAAGCAGACAAACCTTATCACACAGTCGCTGTAGTGACTTAAGTACAAATACAAATTAGGTCATTTATTTTACTATTTTTATTTTTGACAACTTTTACTTTTATTTCACTACATTCCTAAAGAAAATGCTGTACTTTTTACTCCATACATTTTCCCTGACACCCAAAAGAACTTGTTACATTTTGAATGCTTAACAGGACAGAACATGGTCCAATTCACCCACTTATCAAGAGAATATCCCTGGTCATCACTACTGCCTCTGATCTGGCGGACTCACTAAACACAAATGCTTCGTTTGTAAATTATGCCTGAGTGTTGGAGTGTTCCCCTGGCTATCCGTAAAATAAAAAATAAGAATGTGGTGCCGTCTGGTTTGCTTAATATCAGAAATTTTAAATGACTTTTACTTTAACTTTTTATACTTAATTCTTATGGCTGCAAGCCCGAAGCCGGGCACAATATGACAACAGCCACTTCAAGTGCAGAGCGCGAAATTCAAAATATATTTTTTAGAAATATTTAACCTTCACACATTAACAAGTCCAATACAGCAAATGAAAGGTACACATCTTGTGAATCCAGCCAACATGTCCGATTTTTTTGTTTTACAGCGAAAATGTTTTACAGCGAAAACAGCACGTATATGTATGTTAGCTCACCACCAAATACAAAAAAGGATATACATTTTTCACAGCACAGGTAGCATGCGCAAAGCCAACCTAACTAACCAAGAACCAACCAAACTAACCAACAAACAACTTCATCAGAGGACAGTCTTATAACATGTTATTCAATAAATCTATGTTTTGTTCGAAAAATGTGCATATTTGAGGTATAAATTAAATTACTCATCATAAAACATTTCTGAAAAATACATAGTGTACAGCAAATGAAAGACAAGCATCTTGTGAATCCAGCCAATATTTCCGATTTCTTAAGTGTTTTACAGCGAAAACACAATATAGCGTTATATTAGCTTACCACAATAGCCAGAAACACAAGCCATTCCCCAGTAGCAAAAGTTAGCGATCGTGACAAACCAGCAAAAGATATATAATTTTTGACTAACCTTGATAAGCTTCATCAGATGACAGTCCTATAACATCAGGTTATACATACACTTATGTTTTGTTCGAAAATGTGCATATTTAGAGCTCAAATCAGTGGTTATACATTGTGCTAACGTAGCATCTTTTTCCCACAACGTCCGGAAATTTTTCTGACACTTTTTCTGACACACATATTCTGACCAAATAACTATTCATAAACATAACTAAAAAATACATATTGTATAGGAAATGATAGATACACTAGTTCTTCATGCAATCGCCGTGTTAGAATTCTAAAAATAACTTCATTACGATATACAGTTTACGTTATGGCAAGAGAGTACCCAAAACCTGGCCGCAAACGACTAGTTCACATGTACGACAGATATATGAAATAACATCATAAAATGGGTCCTACTTTTGCTGATCTTCCATCAGAATGTTGTCCAAGGGGTCCTTTGTCGGGAACAATCGTTTTTTGGTTTTAGAACAGCCTTTTTCCCTCTCGATTTAGCAAGCACACTTGCCAAGTGGCGCAAATCTCTCCATCGTCAACAAACTCAGAGAACGGAACACGGCAAAACTCCCGAAAAAAATTCAATAATCTGATTAAACTATATTGAAAAAACCTACTTTACGATGATATTGTCACATGTATCAAATAAAATCATAGCCGGAGATATTAGTCATCCATAACGACAGCTTATCAGAAGGCAAATCCAGGTCCTTTCACGTGCTCTCCAGAAACCAGGAAACTGGTGACACGTCATACAAAGAGCATTTATTCGAGCCCAGATCAAGTTACCCACTCCATTTCTTCTCTCACTGCCTGTCGACATCTAGTGGAAGACGTATGAAGTGCATCTAAACAAATAAATATCAAGGGCTTTAATAGGCAGGCCCTAGAACAGTGCATCGATTTCAGATTTTCCACTTCCTGTCAGGAAGTTTGCTGCAAAAGGAGTTCTGTTTTACTCACAGATATAATTCAAACGATTTTAGAAACTAGAGAGTGTTTTCTATCCAATAGTAATAATAATATGCATATTGTACGAGCAAGAATTGAGGCCGTTTGAAATGGGCACCTTTTATCCGGCTACTCAATACTGCCCCTGCAGCCCAAACAGGTTAAGTACATTTTATCAATTACATTTACTTTTGATACTTAAGTATATTTAAAACCAAGTACTTTTAGACTTTTACTCAAGTAGTATTCTACTGGTTGACTTTCACTTTTACTTGAGTCATTTTCTATTAAGTTATCTTACTTTTACTCAAAAATGACAAGTGGGTACTTTTTTTCATTCGTTTGGAAAGGTTACTCAGATAAATACAATTTGAGTTTTGATTTGATCACTACACTGGGTTTTTGACAGGAGATTCAGTATACAAGTGTGTGTGTGTGTGTGTGTGTGTGTGTGTGTGTGTGTGTGTGTGTGTGTGTGTGTGTGTGTGTGTGTGTGTGTGTGTGCGTGTGTGTGTGTGTGAGTGTGCGTATGTATGTAAGTTTGGGTCTGTAATAGGAGATTAAAATCTCACTGAATCTCCTATAAAAAAAACCTGGAGAGGATTGGAGCAAACTGAAAGAAACACAGAATAACCAGTGATCAGCGACCCGAGATTGGTGATCAGCGACCCAAGATTTTGGTGATCAGCGACCAGAGACCGGTGATCAGCAACCAGTGACCCGAGATTGGTGATCAGCGACCCGAGATTTTGGTGATCAGTGACCAGAGACCGGTGATCAGCAATCAGTGACCCGAGATTGGTGATCAGCGATATCTCCTAATTGTGTCTGAACCACTATTAAGTCCTTGATGTCAACTTCTATCACCCTGCCTTCCTGTCAGGCAATGTAGGTATGCATCCCAAGTGGTCCCCTATTCACTATATAGTGCACTACTTTAGACCAGGGCCCTATTTCCTATATAGCACACTACTTTTGATTTGACCAGAGTACTATAGGCCCTGGTCAAAGGCAGTGCACTATATAGGGAATAGGGTATTATTTGAGACACAGCCCAGGAGAAGGCGGTGGCCAATTTGAGCTAGTCTCAGCTGCCCATAAGGATTTACATCTTTCCCTGTGAGTCGCGATTCACTCCGGCAGCTGGAACTGTCACAAAAAACCTATTACCCGACTACGTTCATTTGGGAATTTCAGTGAGAAACGATCTCTTGCAGGAGAGGCCCATGAGAGGTCTAGGGAGTGTCTTCTACAGGAGAGGGCCAGGGAGTGTTTTCTACAGGAGAGGGCCAGGGAGTGTTTTCTACAGGAGAGGGCCAGGGAGTGTTTTCTACAGGAGAGGGCCAGGGAGTGTCTTCTACAGGAGAGGGCCAGGGAGTGTCTTTTACAGGAGAGGGCCAGGGAGTGTCTTCTACAGGAGAGGGCCAGGGAGTGTCTTCTACAGGAGAGGGCCAGGGAGTGTCTTCTACAGGAGAGGGCCAGGGAGTGTCTTCTACAGGAGAGGGCCAGGGAGTGTCTTCTACAGGAGAGGGCCAGGGAGTGTCTTCTACAGGAGAGGGCAAGGGAGTGTCTTCTACAGGAGAGGGCCAGGGAGTGTCTTCTACAGGAGAGGGCCATGGAGTGTCTTCTAAAGGAGAGGGCCAGGAAGTGTTTTCTACAGGAGAGGTCTAGGGAATGTCTTCTACAGGAGAGGGCCAGGGAGTGTCTTCTACAGGAGAGGGCCAGGGAGTGTTTTCTACAGGAGAGGGCCAGGGAGTGTCTTCTACAGGAGAGGGCCAGGGAGTGTTTTCTACAGGAGAGGGCCAGGGAGTGTTTTCTACTGGAGAGGGCCAGGGAGTGTCTTCTACAGGAGAGGGCCAGGGAGTGTCTTCTACAGGAGAGGGCCAGGGAGTGTCTTCTACAGGAGAGGGCCAGGGAGTGTCTTCTACAGGAGAGGGCCAGGGAGTGTGGGATGTTTCTCTCCTTGAGAGAATGGCAGTGAAGTAGAGATTTTAGTGGAACAGAGTCGGAAGCTATGGGGTGTTCCGACAGAACAGTAAAGATGGATTTAAAGATGGATATTCATTTTTAAATGCTACATTTTCTCATTATGAGACAAAACAGTCTAAATGAATTGTATGGGTCTTGTTCTTCAGCATATTGGCTGTGGTTGCTCTCATCCATATGCAAAATCTAGTGCCACCACCATCCACTTGATCTTTCTGCTTGTTTAAGATGACATTTTCCCTATATACAAGCAGGTGTTTAAGTGTATGTATATGGATGTTTAAATATTAACTGTGGGTCATGGATGTGTGTGGGTGGGAGTGTTGAGTAGGAGCCACGTGGAGGCTCTTACAGGTGTTGACAGAGAGGAGAGTTGACCTCTGTAATCGTCGCTGCACCTCTCCTTCTCCTCCTCCGCTTTCGTTCCCATCAGACACTGAGCTAATCGCAGCACAGCGAGTGTTTACCTCTTCTGGAGAAATATGAGGCACTGAATTCTGCAAAATAGGACAGACGTGTGAGGGTTCACAGAGAAGACAGAGGGTGCAGCCTATATGGCATCATATTCCCTTTATAGTGCACAATTTTTGACGAGGACCCATAGGATCCTGCACTATATAGGGTGCCATTTGGGACTCATCCAGGGACATATGGTAGCATTGCTGTACCTATATCACACTACTGAACTGAGCCGAACCAGGTCTGAGCTGAGCTAGCCTGGTTCTGCATCCATCGTAGTCTGAGCTGAGTTAGCCTGGTTCTGCATCCATCGAAGTCTGAACTGTGCTAGCCTGGTTCTGCATCCATCGAGTCTGAGCTGGGCTAGCCTGGTTCTGCATCCATCGTAGTCTGAGCTGGGCTAGCCTGGTTCTGCAACCATCGTAGTCTGAGCTGTGCTAGCCTGGTTCTGCATCCATCGAGTCTGAGCTGGGCTAGCCTGGTTCTGCATCCATCGTAGTCTGAGCTGGGCTAGCCTGGTTCTGCAACCATTGCAGTCTGAGCTGGGCTAGCCTGGTTCTGCATCCATCGTAGTCTGAGCTGGGATAGCCTGGTTCTGCATCCATGATCGTTTCTGGAACAATGCTGTGAAAGACATTTCATAGTAGGAGGCATTTAGTGCACAAATCCAACTCCATGAAGAGTCGATATGTTCCTTATTGGAATCTAGTGTAGCCTACCACGAGTCCAAGGCATTAACATCATTCCTCTAATTGCTATCTTGGAAAGTCTTTGGATGACAATTAAGTTGTCTTTAACTAGAATATAAAGCAGATAAAAAATACAAGCCTTAATTTAAAACAAAGTGCCCAGGAAGTACTCTATAGGGTGGCAATACACCATGTCTCTTCCACTCCAAATTAACATGGCTATCATCTCCTATAATAATGATGACCTATTGTTCCTGCTAGAACTGACAGGGGTAATGAACAGCGTATTAGCCTTGCTGAACTTCAGAGGAGCGGCTAGGGACCCAACCAATGCTCAAATCACCCACTGCAACTGGGGATGGAAGATCCCACATACACACACATACACACACACACACACACACACACACACACACACACACACACACACACACACACACACACACACACACACACACACACACACACACACACACACACACACACACACACACACACACACACACACACAGACACACACACACTTCCTTGACTTCGGTCCTTTTAGTATGCCACTTGTAGTATGCCACAGAATTAAGCAAAGTGTTGGGCATGCATTCCAAGTGGTAGGCTAAGTGGTATGTATATTAGAGCATAGCTGTATACTGATCCTGCTGCTCAGCCACTTTACCCCTGATTATATATACATACAGTGCCTTCAGAAAGTATTCATACCCCTTGACTTACAGCATGAATTTAAAATGGATTAAAAAATATATATATCACCCATTTACACACAATACCCCATAATGACAAAGTGAAAACATGTTTTTAGACATTTTTGCTAATTTATTGAAAATTAAATACAGAAATATATTATTTACACAAGTATTCGCACACTTGATTCAATGCTTAGTAGAAGCACAATATATATGTATACTACCGTTCAAAAATTTGGGATCACTTAGAACTGTCCTTGTTTTTGAAAGAAAAGCAAAAAAAAAATTCCATTAAAATAACATCAAATTGATCAGAAATACAGTGCAGACTGTAACGGTCCTGACCTGTTTTATGTTGTTTTTGTATGTGTTTAGGTCAGGGCATGTGTTTTGGGTGGGCAGTCTATGTTATCTGTTTCTATGTTGGTTTTGGTTGCCTGGTATGGCTCTTAATTAGAGGCAGGTGTTTTGCGTTCTCCTCTAATTAAGTCATATTTAGGTAGGGTACGGGATTGTTTCGGTTTGTTCGTGCGTTTTTGTAGTAAGTACTTGTTCGTTCGTTCTGCG
Organism: Salvelinus fontinalis; assembly: GCF_029448725.1. Lineage (NCBI taxonomy): Eukaryota > Metazoa > Chordata > Actinopteri > Salmoniformes > Salmonidae > Salvelinus > Salvelinus fontinalis. The sequence goes on from NC_074692.1 coordinate 33,903,667, forward strand.
TGTGTTATGTCAGTTCGTCGTACTAAGTCTGTCTACTTTCGTTTTGTTATTTTGTTAGTTTATTCAAGTATAGTTTGTTTCGTTTCGTCTTGTAAATAAAATTCATCATGTATTCACAACCCGCTGCGCCTTGGCTCGATCACTACTCCTCCTCTTCTTATGAAGAGAGAGAGGAACGCCGTTACAGAATCACCCACCACGCTAGAGCCAAGCAGCGGAGTAAATGGAGTAAGGGACAGGAAAAGAAGGAACAATGGACATGGGACGATATATTGGACGGAAAGGGTTGCTACACATGGGAGGAGATCCTGGCTGGTAGGGATCGCCTCCCATGGGAACAGCTGGAGGCACTGAGAAGAGCAGAGGCTACCGGAGAGAGGAACCGGAAGCCCAAAAAGCCCGTAAGTAACTCCCAAAAATTTCTTGGGGGGGAGGCTAAGAGGTAGTGGGCCAAGGGCAGGTAGGCGCCCACATCCCAGGCTTACCGTGGAGAGCGGGAGTACGGGCAGGCGCCGTGTTACGCAGTAGAGCGCACGGTGTCTCTTGTACGAGTGCATAGCCCAGTGCGGGTTATTCCACCTCCCCGCACTGGTAGGGCTAGATTGGGTATTGAGCCAGGTGTCATGAGGCCGGCTCAACGCGTCTGGTCTCCAGTGCGTCTCCTCGGGCCGGCATACATGGCACCGGCCTTACGCATGGTTTCCCCGGTTCGCCTACATAGGCCGGTGCGGGTTATTCCACCTCCCCGCACTGGTCGGGCGACCGGGAGCATTCAACCAGGTAAGGTTGGGCAGGCTCAATGCTCAAGAGTGCCAGTACGCCTCCACGGTCCGGTATTTCCGGCGCCACCTCCCCGCCCCAGCCTAGTACCTACAGTGCCTACACTACGCACTAGGCTACCAGTGCGTCTCCTGAGCCCAGTTCCTCCTCCACGCACTCTCTCTGTAGTGCGTGTATCCAGTTCGGTGCCTCCAGTTCCGGCACCACGCACAAAGCCTCCTGTGCGTCTCCAGAGCCCTGAACACACTGTATCTTCCCCCCCTACTAATCCTGATGTGCTTGTCCTCAGCCCGGTGTCACCAGTGCCGGTACCTCGCATCAGGTATAGAGTGGGCTTTGAGAATACAGTGTGCCCTGTCCCTGCTCCCCGCACTAGTAGGAAGGTGCTTATCCTTAGCCCGGTGCCTCCAGTTCCGGCACCACGCACCAGGTCTACAGTGCGCCGTATCCGGCCAGAGCCATCCGTCTCCCCAGCGCCATCTGAGCCATCCGTCTCCCCAGCGCCATCTGAGCCATCCGTCTCCCCAGCGCCATCTGAGCCATCCGTCTCCCCAGCGCCATCTGAGCCATCCGTCTCCCCAGCGCCGTCTGAGCCATCCGTCTGCCATGAGCCTGCAAAGCCGCCCGTCTGCCATGAGCCTGCAAAGCCGCCCGTCTGCCATGAGCCTACAGAGCCGTCCGCCAGACAGGAGCCGCTAGAGCCGCCCGCCAGACAGGAGCCGCTAGAGCCGCCCGCCAGACAGGATCTGCCAGAGCCGCCCGCCAGACAGGATCTGCCAGAGCCGCCCGCCAGACAGGATCTGCCAGAGCCGCCCGCCAGACAGGATCTGCCAGAGCCGCCCGCCAGACAGGATCTGCCAGAGCCGCCCGCCAGACAGGATCTGCCAGAGCCGCCCGCCAGACAGGATCTGCCAGAGCCGCCCGCCAGACAGGATCTGCCAGAGCCGCCCGCCAGACAGGATCTGCCAGAGCCGCCAACCAGACAGGATCTGCCAGAGCCGCCAACCAGACAGGATCTGCCAGAGCCGCCAACCAGACAGGATCTGCCAGAGCCGCCAACCAGACAGGATCTGCCAGAGCCGCCAGCGAGCCATGAGCAGCCAGAGCCGTCAGAGAGCCATGAGCGTCGAGAGCCGTCAGCCCGCCATGAGCGTCGAGAGCCGTCAGCCCGCCATGAGCGTCGAGAGCCGTCAGCCCGCCATGAGCGTCGAGAGCCGTCAGCCCGCCATGAGCGTCGAGAGCCGTCAGCCCGCCATGAGCGTCGAGAGCCGTCAGCCCGCCATGAGCGTCGAGAGCCGTCAGCCCGCCATGAGCGTCGAGAGCCGTCAGCCCGCCATGAGCGTCGAGAGCCGTCAGCCTGCCATGAGCGTCGAGAGCCGTCAGCCTGCCATGAGCGTCGAGAGCCGTCAGCCTGCCATGAGCGTCGAGAGCCGTCAGCCTGCATAGACCTGCCAGAGTCCCTCAGCCAGGATCTGCCAGAGTATATCAGCCGGGACCTGCCCCTTGTCCCGGTGTTGCCCCTTGTCCCGGTGTTGCCCCTTGTCCCGGTGCTGCCCCTTGTCCCGGTGCTGCCCCTTGTCCCGGTGCTGCCCCTTGTCCCGGTGCTGCCCCTTGTCCCGGTGCTGCCCCTTGTCCCGGTGCTGCCCCTTATCCTGGTGCTGCCCCTTGTCCCGGTGCTGACCCTTGTCCCGGTGCTGACCCTTGTCCCGGTGCTGCCCCTTGTCCCGGTGCTGCCCCTTGTCCCGGTGCTGCCCCTTGTCCCGGTGCTGCCCCTTGTCCCGGTGCTGCCCCTTGTCCCGGTGCTGCCCCTTGTCCCGGTGCTGCCCCTTCTCCTGGTGCTGGCCGTTTATTTAGGGGATGTGAGTTTTAGGGTGGTCATTGGGAGGGGAAGACAGAAACGGGGAGTGACTATGGTGGTGTGGGGACAGCGTCCAGAGCCGGAGCCACCACCGTGGTCAACTGCCCACCCAGACCCTCCCCTGGACTTTGTGCTGGTGCGCCCGGAGTTCGCACCTTGAGGGGGGGGTTCTGTAACGGTCCTGACCTGTTTTATGTTGTTTTTGTATGTGTTTAGGTCAGGGCATGTGTTTTGGGTGGGCAGTCTATGTTATCTGTTTCTATGTTGGTTTTGGTTGCCTGGTATGGCTCTTAATTAGAGGCAGGTGTTTTGCGTTCTCCTCTAATTAAGAGTCATATTTAGGTAGGGTGTTCTCACTGTTTGTTTGTGGGTGATTGTCTCCTGTGTCGATGTTACACCATACGGGATTGTTTCGGTTTGTTCGTGCGTTTTTGTAGTAAGTACTTGTTCGTTCGTTCTGCGTGTGTTATGTCAGTTCGTCGTGCTAAGTCTGTCTACTTTCGTTTTGTTATTTTGTTAGTTTATTCAAGTATAGTTTGTTTCGTTTCGTCTTGTAAATAAAATTCATCATGTATTCACAACCCGCTGCGCCTTGGCTCGATCACTACTCCTCCTCTTCTTATGAAGAGAGAGAGGAACGCCGTTACACAGACATTGTTAATGTTGTAAATGACTATTGCAGCTGGAAACAGCAGGTTTTTTATGGAATATCTACATAGGCGTACAGAGGCCCATTATCAGCAACCATCACTCCTGTGTTCCAATGGCACGTTGTGTTAGCTAATCCAAGTGTATCATTTTAAAAGGCTAATTGATCATTAGAAAACCCTTTTGCAATTATGTTAGCACAGCTGAAAACTGTTGTCTGCTTAAAGAAGCAATACAACTGGCCTTCTTTAGACTAGTTGAGTATCTGGAGCATCAGCATTTGTGAGTTCGATTACAGGCTCAAAATGGCCAGAAACAAAGAACTTTCTTCTGAAACTTGTCAGTCTATTCTTGTTCTGAGAAATGAAGGCTATTCCATGCGAGAAATTGCCAAGAAACTGAAGATCTCGTACAACGCTGTGTACTACTCCCTTCACAGAACAGAGCAAACTGGCTCTAACCAGAATAGAAAGAGGAGTGGGAGACCCCGGTGCACAACTGAGCAAGAGGGCAATTACATTAGAGTGTCTAGTTTAAGAAACAGATGCTTCACAAGTCCTCAACTGGCAGCTTCATTAAATAGTACCCGCAAACACCAGTCTCAATGTCAACAGTGAAGAGGCGACTCGGGGATGCTGGCCTTCTAGGCAGAGTAGCAAAGAAAAAGCCATATCTCAGACTGGCCAATAAAAATAAAAGATTAAGATGTGCAAAAGAACACAGACACTGGACAGAGGAACTCTGCCGAGAAGGCCAGCATCCCGGATGTCTAATGAAGGCCAGATATATATTCGCAGGTGTAAATATATATATTTTTATATTGATACTGCACTGTTGAGGAAAGAGCATGCAAGTAAGTGCTTCACTGTACCATTTACACCTGCGGCATTCTGTGCAAATGACAAATACATTTAGATTGTATTTCAGTGCACTTCTACTACCAAACAAGCATCTTCACTGTGGTTTCAGGGTAATAGTTCTGTACATTAACAGTGGACTTATCACCCTGAGTTTCCATTACTGACTCTGTCTTAGTGATGTGTTTAGAAACCCACTGCCTATACCAAGGTTTCTGTTAGTGTTCATTGTCAGACCTGGCAACCCACCATTTTGTATTCAGAACTGGTTCCGGTCTCACCATGTTTGTCTTCTCTGCCTATCGACTGTATAAAATGTACTATGTAATGTGTCAATGTCAACGAGGAGGACCATAATCCATGCAATGGGACCAGTTGCTACAACAGTAGACCTATATACTGTATGTTGGCATACTGCCATCTCCTTGACCGGCTGGGGGCATGTTGTCGTTTAATGTATTGATCTACCATCTTGTTTTTTGCTTCTCCTTCCTGTTTTGGGGCTAGATGTATTGATCCTTCCTAGTATCTCCTCCAATAGGGCTTCTTGTCATTCACAAGTTCTATTAGACACGGACAGATCTTCTTGACATTGGCAGGATCTATCCTGTACATGTGGCTGGCATGGCAACCAAAATTACCCACATCTTGCAAAACAGAAAACACCCGTTCACAGTGACCAGGTAAAGTGCATGAGAAGGACTGAATGGAATCTTACGTTCATAATTAATCTCTTCACACCATACCAGTTAAGAGTAGGCCTAAAAAAGAAAATTATGAAAATATTATTTCCAAAATGTTATATATACATTTTCAGAAATGTTGGTAAATTAGGTCACTTGTGAAAGAGATGTGTGTGTTTTTTCACTGTCTCATCATGGCATGGGGTTCAACGACTGACATATTTGTTTGAATTAACTACATGTTTAATAAAAAACTGTACAAATTAGAAATATGACAAAAAAACGTTGACGATGTCACGTTCCTGACCTGTTTTCTGTTGTTTTTGTATGTGTTTAGTTGGTCAGGGCGTGAGTTGGGGTGGGTAGTCTATGTTATGTGTTTCTATGTTGGGTTAATGTGTTGCCTGATATGGTTCTCAATTAGAGGCAGGTGTTTGACATTTCCTCTGATTGAGAACCATATTAAGGTAGGCTGTTCTCACTGTTTGTTTGTGGGTGATTGTCGCTGTGTCTGTGTTTTGTTGCACCACACGGTACTGTCTAGTTCGTTCATTTGTTTTTCCTGTCCGTGCGTTCTTCGTTTTATGTAGTTCTCATGTTCAGGTCTGTTTAACGTCGTTTGTTGTTTTATAGTTTATTCAAGTGTTCATCGTGTTTCGTCTTGTTATAATAAATCATCATGTCTACATACCTCGCTGCGTGTTGGTCCGATCCATGCTCCTCCTCGTCTGAGGAGGAGAACGACTACGACGACCGTTACAGACGAAATGAGTCAATACAGTAGCATGAGTTCTGGATGTTAAACATTTGACATTTGAGTTATTTAGCAGATGCTCTTATCCAGAGCGACTTACAGTTAGTGCAGCCATCTTAAGATAGCAAGGTGAGAGCGACTTACAACCACATATCACAGTCAAATATACAGCATATTAACATTCCATCCTAGCTAAATAATGGATATATAACGTTTGCCAAAAATCCATTTTAATACACACCTAAAATCAATAAATAACAAATCTGTCATTATAATTTTACACACACATGAAGGTACCCATAAGTAATCATTTCTGGTGAATACACACAAATGTGAAAAATGTAGCATTTTGGAAATAAACTCTTCATATACAGTACTCACAATGCCTGAGGGTCATACAACTGCTATTAGTCCTATTGTACTTGGAAGAACATATCTGGTCACAGCAGTACATCAGTATTGGAAGGAATGGAAGATGGAACATAAAGGCCGTTCTAGAATCAGAATCCCTCTGTTACATCAATGTGGAGGCTCCATTCAACACTCTGCTCCATGACGCTTCCATCCATCACCTCCATCTTCCTAGATGGTTTGGCTGTCATCAAATCACATGCAAATTGTCTGATGTTTTCCCCCACACGTGGTGGGTTAACACTCCATTTGGAAGTGTCTGTACAGAGAGGCGTAATGCTAAATATAGACACGTGTGTGTGTGTGTGTGTGTGTGTGTGTGTGTGTGTGTGTGTGTGTGTGTGTGTGTGTGTGTGTGTGTGTGGTTTGTCTGTGTACAGTACACCACATTAAAGAAACACTGTGTTACAGTCCTTGATGAGTCCGAATCATGTTACCTGCACAGTGCTGCCCTATATGCTGTCTGTCGGCTGCTGTTGTGAGTCAGAATATCCCTCCGACGGTAGATAAGTATTCTCTAGTCTAGCACGTGATGGATTACAGCCTTCCTCAAATATTGTAACAATTCATCTCACTGTAACGTTATCAATTAAAATAAACTCACTCTACGGTTATCCTCCCTGGGCTTTGGCAGTGGATGATGATGTTTTATGAATTGCTGCTGTGTTCAGTGGAGTTCAACAGATGTCCAGATGGTTTGGTCTAGTTGAGTTCAACAGATGTCCAGATGGTTTGGTCTAGTGGAGTTCAACAGATGTCCAGATGGTTTGGTCTAGTTGAGTTCAACAGATGTCCAGATGGTTTGGTCTAGTTGAGTTCAACAGATGTCCGGATGGTTTGGTCTAGTTGAGTTCAACAGATGTCCAGATGGTTTGGTCTAGTTGAGTTCAACAGATGTCCAGATGGTTTGGTCTAGTGTAGTTCAACAGATGTCCAGATGGTTTGGTTCAGTTGAGTTCAAAAGATGTCCAGATGGTTTGGTCTAGTTGAGTTCAACAGATGTCCGGATGGTTTGGTTCAGTTGAGTTCAACAGATGTCCAGATGGTTTGGTTCACTTGAGTTCAACAGATGTCCAGATGGTTTGGTCTAGTTGAGTTCAACAGATGTCCAGATGGTTTGGTCTAGTTGAGTTCAACAGATGTCCAGATGGTTTGGTTCAGTTGAGTTCAACAGATATCCAGATGGTTTGTCTGTTCAGTGGCTGGATCCACTGGGTTACACGGTGAAACATCTTTCATAGCCGTATACACAGACAGATACACACGTTCACTCTCTAGTGTAGATTTTACTGTTATTTTCCCCATTTTCCAAATGATACACCACAATAGCAACAGTGCCAAATGACAGAGCAACAGAGCCGAGCGGAGCCTGTGCCACTGTGCCAGGAGGCAGGAGTCACTCTGTTACACACAACCCAGATTATACTGTTTCCACTATTAGCATTCCACAACAGCAGGAAGTGGTTAACCAGAGAACCATTGGAGTTTGACATTACTATTACTGGAGTGACATTGTTCATCTTGATTCAGGAAAACAAATGTCATGATGGTATGTTTCAGAGGAGGCTGGTTTTGGAGGAGGTATAGGAGGACTGGCTTACTGTAAAGACTGGAATGGAATAGAACTGGTATACCTTTGTAAACCCTGTGAATTTAAAACAGCTCTTTATGTACATTCTATCTCATGAGTGTTGGTCATGCTGGATATTGCTGTATAAACAAGAACACGTCTTCATGGCTTAGAAAGCATGTTATTTCCCTACAGAGAGCAGTTTTCACCTTAGTGCAGGCTCCGAGAGAGTCCTCCTCAACCTATGACTTATTTTAGCTGTCTTCTCACCTGTTTTCAACATGTCGCAGGTTCTGCCAGGATTCCTGGCGATTACAGTCCACATAACTTCTCCCCACCAAGTACTTTCCTTTTACAAGCACTAAATCCCTTCTCTGTTGGTGTTCATTTAAAGGCTTTTGTTAGTGAGACTATGCTTTGAATAGTTTAAGTACCTTCAAACACTCCCTCCCAGGCTCTCCCAGCAGCCAGTGGTTATGGATTACTATTACAAAAAGATTTCATATGGCTCTGAAACTTAGAGAGAGGTAGAAGAGAAAGACGGAGAGAGGGAGCTCACAGGTATACACGGGCTGCGATAAATCGAAGCGCTTATAGCTTAGAAAGTTTCTCCCATAAATTCCTGGCTGGGCCAGGCAGGATCAAGGGAGAGTGCATTGGTGATGGCAGAATCGATTTCATTTAGAATTCTCATCAGCCCCAGCTCTCAGCTCTGACAGGGAATAACAAACAACCAAGGCCTTCTAGGTAACGAGAGCCTTGTGCCCAGTTCACTTCTAGGACTCTTTTATCAAGAGTACACAGGGAACTAACATTAACAACAGGAGCTAACACAAGAAATCAACATGTTATTCTTGTTCTGCTTGTTAGTGCTGATTATAGTCATATTTCAGGCTCTTTTCATGTAAAGGGATGTGGGAATTATGCTAGCGTGATAGATGGCCAAGGCCAGCGAGAATGATAGAAAAGATACTTGAGAGCTGAATTGTGCACTCTTAGTCAGAATGAAAAACAAATTGATACATTTTCAAGATAACAAGAGTCAAGAGGGGGGGGTTACTGTCACGTCCTGACTATAGAGAGCTGTTTATTCTCTATGTTGGTTGGGGCGTGATAGTGACTAGGGTGGGTCATCTAGGTGATTAATGGTTTATGTTGGCCTGGTATGCTTCCCAATCAGAGACAGCTGTTTATTGTTAGCTCTGATTGGGGATCATATTTATTAAGTAGCCATTTTCCCCATTGTGTTTTGTGGGATCTTGTCTACAGATAATTGCCTGTGTGCACAACAGTAGCTTCACGTTTCTTTCAGTATTTTGTTGTTTTTGTTCGGTGTTCATTTAAATAAAAGAAAATATATGCCTACCACGCTGCACCTTGGTCCAATCCTTACGACGAACGTGACAGCAAAGATATTACTACTAGAGTCAAGACAAATCTGCAAAGATATTATAACAAGAGTCAAGATAAATCTGCAAAGATATTTAACTTGGCCATCAGCACCCATTCAAAATAAAAAACGGCCCATGCAACTGCCACTGCAAATAGCAATTTACACTCATAGAAAAAAGGCTTTCAGAAGGGTTCTTCGGCTCTCCCCATAGGAGAACACTTTTTGATTCCTGGTAGAACCCTTTTTAGTTCCAGGTATAATTATTTTGGGTTCCATGTAGAACCCTCTGTGGAAAGAGTCCTTTATGGAACCCAAAAGTGTTCTACCTGGAACAAAAGAAAGAGAATAAAAGTCTAGCGCGCATTAGCTGTCTTCATTGAACCCATCACCTTTCAAATGCACCGTCGTGTTGGAGCGCACCCAGGCTGAACTTTTACATAATTCGTTTGACACTGCAGGCCCTTGCAGACGTGTGTGCGTGTGTGTGCGTGTGTGTGTGTGTGCGTGTGTGTGTGTGTGTGTGTGCGTGTGGGTGTGATTGTGGGTGTGATTGTGGGTGTGTGTGTGTGGGTGTGTGTGTGTGTGTGTTTGTATACGTACATACATGAACAAGGCAGTTAACCCACTGTTGCTAAGCCGTCATTGAAAATAAGAATTTGTTCTTAACTCACTTGCCTAGTTAAATAAAAAAATCTATATAAAGTATGTCTGTGTGTATGCATGTGTGTTCTCACCCGTGTTTGTGTGTGTGGCCCTCAGTCTATAATACCGAGGTGGGAGAGAAAAGAAAGCTCTGAGCGTCTGAATCTGGCAGCAGAGGAAGAGTCTGTTTTTAGCAGAGGAAGAGGAGGAGGCTGTCTTTAGCAGAGGGAGAGGAAGAGGCTGTCTTTAGCAGAGGAAGAGGAAGAGGCTGTTTTTAGCAGGGGGGAGGAAGAGGCTGTCTTAAGCAGAGGAAGAGTAGGAGGCTGTCTTTAGCAGAGGAAGAGGAAGAGGCTGTTTTTAGCAGAGGGAGCGGAAGAGGCTGTCTTAAGCAGAGGAAGAGTAGGAGGCTGTCTTTAGCAGAGGAAGAGGCTGGTTTTAGCACAGAGAGAGGAGACTGTCCTTAGCAGAGAGAGAGAGGAGGCTGTCCTAAGCAGAGAGAGGAGGCTGTCCTTAGCAGAGAGCGAGAGGAGGCTGTCCTTAGCAGAGAGAGAGGAGGGTGTTCTTAGCAGAGAGAGAGAGGAGGCTGTTCTTAGCAGAGGGAGAGGAAGAGGCTGTCTTTAGCAGAGGGAGAGGAAGAGGCTGTCTTTAGCAGAGGGAGAGGAAGAGGCTGTTTTTAGCAGAGAGAGAGGAGGCTGTCTTTAGCAGAGGAAGAGGAAGAGGCTGTCTTTAGCAGAGGAAGAGGAAGAGGCTGTTTTTAGCAGAGAGAGAGGAGGCTGTCCTTAGCACATAGAGAGGAGGCTATCCTAAGCAGAGAGAGGAGGCTGTCCTTAGCACAGAGAGAGAGGAGGTTGTCCTTTGCAGAGAGCGAGGGGGAGGCTGTTCTTAGCAGAGGGAGAGGAGGAGGTTGTTCTTAGCAGAGAGAGAGGAGGCTGTTCTTAGCAGAGAGAGGAGGCTGTTCTTAGCAGAGAGAGAGAGGAGGCTGTTCTTAGCAGAGATAGAGGAGGAGGCTGTTCTTAGCAAAGGGAGAGGAGGAGGCTGTTCTTAGCAGAGGGAGAGGAGGGGGCTGTTCTTATCAGAGGGAGAGGAGGAGGCTGTTCTTAGCAGAGGGAGAGGAGGAGGCTGTTCTTAGCAGAGAGAGAGGAGGAGCCTGTTCTTAGCAGAGGGAGAGGAGGAGGCTGTTCTTAGCAGAGAGAGAGAGGAGGAGGCTGTTCTTAGCAGAGGGAGAGGATGAGGCTGTTCTTAGCAGAGGGAGAGGAGGAAGCTGTTCTTAGCAGAGAGAGAGGAGGAGGCTGTTCTTAACAGAGGGAGAGGAGGAGGCTGTTCTTAGCAGAGGGAGAGGAGGAGGCTGTTCTTAGCAGAGGGAGAGGAGGAGGCTGTTCTTAACAGAGGGAGAGGAGGAGGCTGTTCTTAGCAGAGGGAGAGGAGGAGGCTGTTCTTAGCAGAGGGAGAGGAGGAGGCTGTTCTTAGCAGAGGGAGAGGAGGAGGCTTCTCTTAGCAGAGGGAGATGAGGAGGCTGTTCTTAGCAGAGGGAGAGGAGGAGGCTGTTCTTAGCAGAGGGAGAGGAGGAGGCTGTTCTTAGCAGAGGGAGAGGAAGAGGCAAACAACTCCTGGTTATCTTCTCATTACAATCGGACAGAGACACTGTAAAGGATGTGTAATTACGCTCCAATATTCCATGACTACAACACAATAAGGTAATTTATTTATTTTTTTATTTTTTTATTTCACCTTTATTTAAGGAGAGTATAAGGAGAGGGCACAGAGTGGTCAGAGTGTGCATCCCAAATTACCCCCTATTCCCTATATAGTGCACTACTTTTGGCCTAATAGTTTTAGTATGTGGGTCATCTGATGGTAGCTGCTTTGCAATAAATATAAGCCATGGTTTCTCCACAGAAGGACAACCTCAATGAACTCTGTCTGGGCTTTGACTGTTCAACTTGCCAAAGCCTCCCCATTGCTGCCAACCTTGAGACTTCCAGATGCAAAACATTATTTCAGAAGATGTCAGGACAACTGAAGCATGTAAATAACTGCATTTCAACTGACAGCTCATTTGAATGAGGAATAGCTGATCGCTGATGTTATCTAGGGTATGCGTCCCAAACGCCACCCTATTCCCTATTTTATTAGTGCACTACAGGGATCTGGTCAAAAGTAGTGTACTTTATAGGGCTCTGGTCAAAAGTAGTGCACTACATAGGGTATAGGGTGCCATGTGAGCTACATTTCTGTGTGTTCTCGCCCATGTCTGAGGAGACTGTCTTCAGTAGAGGGAGAGGAGGCTGTCTTTAGTGGAGGGAGAGGAGGTTGTCTTTAGTAAAGGGAGAGGAGGCTGTCTTTAGTGGAGGGAGAGGAGGCTGTCTTTAGTGGAGGGAGAGGAGGCTGTCTTTAGTAGAGGGAGAGGAGGCTGTCTTTAGTGGAGGGAGAGGAGGCTGTCTTTAGTGGAGGGAGAGGAGGCTGTCTTTAGTAGAGGGAGAGGAGGCTGTCTTTAGTAGAGGGAGAGGAGGCTGTCTTTAGTGGAGGGAGAGGAGGCTGTCTTTAGTGGAGGGAGAGGAGGCTGTCTTTAGTAGAGGGAGAGGAGGTTGTCTTTAGTAGAGGGAGAGGAGGCTGTCTTTAGTGGAGGGAGAGGAGGCTGTCTTTAGTAGAGGGAGAGGAGGTTGTCTTTAGTAGAGGGAGAGGAGGTTGTCTTTAGTAGAGGGAGAGGAGGCTGTCTTTAGTAGAGGGAGAGGAGGCTGTCTTTAGTGGAGGGAGAGGAGACTGTCTTTAGTAGAGGGAGAGGAGGCTGTCTTTAGTGGAGGGAGAGGAGACTGTCTTTAGTAGAGGGAGAGGAGGTTGTCTTTAGTAGAGGGAGAGGAGGCTGTCTTTAGTAGAGGGAGAGGAGGCTGTCTTTAGTAGGGAGAGGAGGCTGTCTTTAGTGGAGGGAGAGAAGACTGTCTTTACTAGATGGAGAGGATGCTGACTTTAGTAGAGGGAGAGGATGCTGTCTTTAGTGGAGGGAGAGGAGACTGTCTTTAGTAGAGGGAGAGGAGTCTGTCTTTAGTGGAGGGAGAGGAGACTGTCTTTACTAGATGGAGAGGATGCTGTCTTTAGTGGAGGGAGAGGAGACTGTCTTTAGTAGAGGGAGAGGAGGCTGTTGATATGCTGCACCTGTCAGGTGGATGGATTATCTTGGCAAAGAACAAATGCATCATCATGAATTTTGAAAATAATAATGGCAATGTTACACTATCCAGGTGTGGAAAGCTCTTAGAGATTTACCCAGAAAGACTCACAGCTGTAATCACAGGCAAAGGTGCTTCTACAAAGTACTGACTCAGGGGTGTGAATACTTATACAAATTTGATTTCTGTATTTAATTTGGAATATATTAGCAAACATTTCTAAAATGTAATTTCATCATTATGGGGTATTGTGTGTTGATGTGGAATAAGTCAAGGCATATGAATTCTTTCTGAAGGCACTGTATCTACTATCTATGGAGAGAGAGAGAGAGAGAGAGAGAGAGAGAGAGAGACAGAGACAGAGACAGAGACTAAATGCATTTTTCTTATTTTTTGTATCTATCCACAGCACTGAGACAACATCCTGCCAGCCACTCAAGGCTGATGAGAGGAATGCCGAGGCAGCAGACACCAAGCTGGACACAACCACAGACAGAAATGGATGCATTAGAGACATGGGAAGACGCAAACATGGCAGCTATCATCGGACGCGGAGGTGAGTGCCTTTGACTAAATGTATTCACTCTTTTTCAAATAGTGAAGAAATGAAAAAAGCCTTTTGAAGGTGAGCAGTCTTTGCAGATAAGTAGGTTTGAGAATTTAACATTTGTCTTCTGGTATCTTTTGTAACACAAAGTTACTCAGCTTTCTTTGGCACGACTGTTCGAACAGACCTAGCGTTTAAGAGCGTTTGGCCAGTAACCCAAAATCTGCCGTTCTGCAATTAAGGCATTTAACCCTCAACAACTGCTCCCTAGGCGCTGATGACATGCATTAACAGGTTAAAGCAGCCACTCCCTCATCTCAAATTCAGATGGGGTTGGGTTAAATGTGGGAGACACAATTCAGTTGAATGCATTCAGTTGTGCAACTGACTAGGTATCAAGATGGCGTCAACAGATATGGCAGCTCTGCTTCTAGCTCCTAAGAAACTTTGCAGTCTTATTTTTTTGGTGTGTTATTTCTTACATTATTAGCCCATAAATGTTATATGTGTGCTATTACATACAACCGGAAAGAACTTTTGGATATCAGAGCGGGAATACGACTTTCCTGAATTGGATCCTTTGTTCGTACCCCCCAGGGCAATTGAACTTATTCCAGAGGCTGATCCAAAACACTGCCGGCGGAGCAGAGGTATTCGGAGTGGACTTCTAGTCCAACTCAGGAGTCGTGCACACCAGCCACTGCTCCTGAGTATATTACTCGCTAATGTTCAGTGTCTGGATAATAAAGTAGAAGAGCTCAGGGCGAGGATCTCCTTCCAGAGAGATATCAGGGATTGTAACATACTGTTTCACGGAAACATGGCTCTCTCGGGATATACTGTCCCCGTCCATACAGCCAGCTGGATTCTCAGTACATCGCACAGACAGGAATAAAGAACTCTCCGGGAAGAAGAAAGACTGGGGTGTATATTTCATGATAAACAACTCATGGTGTGATTGTGATAACATAGAGAAACTCAAGTACTTTTGTTCACCTGACCTAGGGTTCATCAGGAAGTGGATAGAGGATGTTGTTGTGACTGGGTTCATCAGGAAGTGGATAGAGGATGTTGTTGTGACTGGGTTCATCAGGAAGTGGATAGAGGATGTTGTTGTGACTGGGTTCATCAGGAAGTGGATAGAGGATGTTGTTGTGACTGGGTTCATCAGGAAGTGGATAGAGGATGTTGTTGTGACTGGGTTCATCAGGAAGTGGATAGAGGATGTTGTTGTGACTGGGTTCATCAGGAAGTGGATAGAGGATGTTGTTGTGACTGGGTTCATCAGGAAGTGGATAGAGGGTGTAGTTGTGACTGGGTTCATCAGGAAGTGGATAGAGGGTGTAGTTGTGAGTGGGTTCATCAGGAAGTGGATAGAGGATGTTGTTGTGACTGGGTTCATCAGGAAGTGGATAGAGGATGTTGTTGTGACTGGGTTCATCAGGAAGTGGATAGAGGGTGTTGTTGTGACTGGGTTCATCAGGAAGTGGATAGAGGATGTTGTTGTGACTGGGTTCATCAGGAAGTGGATAGAGGATGTTGTTGTGACTGGGTTCATCAGGAAGTGGATAGAGGGTGTAGTTGTGAGTGGGTTCATCAGGAAGTGGATAGAGGGTGTTGTTGTGACTGGGTTCATCAGGAAGTGGATAGAGGATGTTGTTGTGACTGGGTTCATCAGGAAGTGGATAGAGGATGTTGTTGTGACTGGGTTCATCAGGAAGTGGATAGAGGGTGTAGTTGTGAGTGGGTTCATCAGGAAGTGGATAGAGGATGTTGTTGTGACTGGGTTCATCAGGAAGTGGATAGAGGATGTTGTTGTGACTGGGTTCATCAGGAAGTGGATAGAGGATGTTGTTGTGACTGGGTTCATCAGGAAGTGGATAGAGGGTGTTGTTGTGACTGGGTTCATCAGGAAGTGGATAGAGGGTGTTGTTGTGACTGGGTTCATCAGGAAGTGGATAGAGGATGTTGTTGTGACTGGGTTCATCAGGAAGTGGATAGAGGGTGTTGTTGTGACTGGGTTCATCAGGAAGTGGATAGAGGATGTTGTTGTGACTGGGTTCATCAGGAAGTGGATAGAGGATGTTGTTGTGACTGGGTTCATCAGGAAGTGGATAGAGGGTGTAGTTGTGAGTGGGTTCATCAGGAAGTGGATAGAGGATGTTGTTGTGACTGGGTTCATCAGGAAGTGGATAGAGGATGTTGTTGTGACTGGGTTCATCAGGAAGTGGATAGAGGATGTTGTTGTGACTGGGTTCATCAGGAAGTGGATAGAGGGTGTTGTTGTGACTGGGTTCATCAGGAAGTGGATAGAGGGTGTTGTTGTGACTGGGTTCATCAGGAAGTGGATAGAGGATGTTGTTGTGACTGGGTTCATCAGGAAGTGGATAGAGGATGTTGTTGTGACTGGGTTCATCAGGAAGTGGATAGAGGGTGTTGTTGTGACTGGGTTCATCAGGAAGTGGATAGAGGATGTTGTTGTGACTGGGTTCATCAGGAAGTGGATAGAGGATGTTGTTGTGACTGGGTTCATCAGGAAGTGGATAGAGGGTGTTGTTGTGACTGGGTTCATCAGGAAGTGGATAGAGGATGTTGTTGTGACTGGGTTCATCAGGAAGTGGATAGAGGATGTTGTTCCTACTGTGATGATTAGAACTTATCAAAACCAGAGACCGTGGATAGATGGCAGCATTCACGCAAAACTGAAACCACAAACCCCCGCATTTAGCCATGGCAAAGGGACTGGGGACTGGGAACATGGGAGTGTACAAACAGACCAGCTACGACCTCCATAAGGCAATCAAAGAGGAAAACGTCGCACGTCGCGGTAGGGCTGGGCGATATGGCCAAAATATCATACCACTGTATTTTGAAAGAATTGGACAGTATGATGGTATTTGACAGTATTTTATGTTGTAAAAGTTCTAAATGTGCTTCATGAGTACTGTGTTATGCTAGGGTGGCAACACATACGTTCTACGGATCTTTCTCCATTCTTTTATACTGTTCAATTGAACTTCAACTCAAAATAATTTTTCATACATTTCTGCATTTCCTGCACTCATTTGAGATAATTTCCACACTGCCACGTAGGGCTGCTCGATGTGGGCAATCAATCTAGGCCTTATTTTTAACCAAATGTTGCAATTGCGATGTGACTTGCGATTTAGAGCAAAACACTTGGGTGAACTGTTGGAATCATGGAAATAGAATGATTATTGTAATTATATTGTTAGAGTATAATAGTGGACACTTTGAATACCGTGTTGTTTGACATGACAACGAGTGAAAATGCCATGGAGGAGTTACTGTGACAGGTTAGGAACCAAAGTGTTGACAAGTGTTTCCCACGCTAGCGGACCCTAAAATCTTTGGCTACATTGAACGTTTTCTCTTAGCTACTTCATGTAGCTAACATATTCTTGCTTCACGTATTCCTCTTTGATTTAGAATATACTGTTGCACAAACAACATGCTGATTTAGGTTTACACCATCACTGGTATTATAAGGCTGTATAGCTAATTACGTTTGCTCCGACTCCGAGTATATTTATTAGCTAGCTAGCGATTAGCATTAGCGATTAGCATTAGTGGCTAACAATTAGTGGCTGACAAGATTAGGCCCAACTTACTAAGAAAAGACAAACTAGCTGTTGGCATATTTAAGAAAACAAGCTATTAGTGTAATTATAGAATGCAAGTGGATTTATATTAAGAAGCAAAGTGAAAACAGCATCGTTGTTATCAACATTGTTGCATGCACTGAATTGACCAATCAGACTGAACGCAAGTGTCTAGTGGTTGAGGAACAACAAATGTGTTCCTTGAGTGACAGGGGGCGGGGCTTGGTGTGTGTGGAAAATGGCATGGAGAGAGAGCAGAGAGAGATGACTGAAGTAACGAAGTTAACTATAAAAATGGACATTACACACGCCGTATCACATTTAACAAACCAAACATTCAAATACCGTTATAGAAGGCAAAAACCCAAACCGGTCCGTGCATCAATACCGGTATATTGTAAAATACGGTATACCATCCAGCCCTACATTGCAGACACTGACGCCTTCCTTCCAGACGAGTTAACAACTTTGCCCGCTTTGAGGAAAACAACATTGAGCCGCTCACAGGGACTGTGTGCTCTCGTTGTCCTTGGCCGACGTGAGTAAGTCATTTGAGCATGTGCAGACCAGCTGGCCTGAGTGTTTACAGACATATTCAATCTCTCCATATCCCAGTCTGCTGTCCCCACTTCAAGATGTCTACCATTGTTATTGTATCCAAGAAAGAGAAGGTAACTGAACTAAATGACTATCGCCCCGTAGTACTCACTTCTGTCATCATGAAGTGCTTTGAGAGGCTAGTTAAGGACGATATCACCTCCACCGACACCCTAGACCCACTATAATTTGCATATTGCCACAACAGATCCACGAACGACACAGTCACCATTGCACTGCACACTGCCCTATCCCACCTACAAAAGAACGACACAGTCACCATTGCACTGCACACTGCCCTATCCCACCTACAAAAGAGAAATACCTATGTAAGAATGCTGTTCATCGACTACAGCTCAGTCTTCAACATCATAGTGACCTCCAAGCTCATCACTAAGTCTAGGGAACTGGATCTGAGCCCCTTACTGTGAAACTTGGTCCTGGACTTTCTGACGGGCCGACCCCAAGTGGTGAAGGTAGTTAACAACACCTCCGCCACGCTGATCCTCAAAACAGGGGCCCCACAGGGGTGCATGCTCAGCCCCCTCCTGTACTCCCTGTTCACCCATGACTGCGTGGTCACGCACATCTCCAACTCAATCATCAAGTTTGCTGAAGACACAACAGAGGTAGGGCTGATTGTCAACAATGACGAAACAGCCTACAGGGAGGAGTTGAGAGACCTGGCAGAGTGGTGCCAGGAAAATAACCTCTCCCTCAACGTTAACAAAAAAAAAGAGCTGATTGTGGACAACATGAGACAGCAGAGAGAGCACACCCCCATGGGGGCCACAGTGGAGAGGTCAGAAGCTTCATGTTCCTTGGCATGCATATCACTGAGAACCTGAAATGGTCCCTTCACACTGACAGCGTGGTGAAGAAGGTGAAACAGCGCCTCTTCAACCTCAGGTGGGTGAAGGAATTTGGCTTGGCCCCTAAGACCCTCACAAACTTCTACAGATGCACCATTGAAAGCATCCTGTTGGGCTGTATAACCGCCTGGGATGGCAATTGCACAGTCCGTAACGGTGCAGTCAGCCCAACACATCACAGGGGGCACACTGCCCGCCCTCCAGGACATCTACAGCACCCGGTGTCACAGGAAGGCCAAGAAGATCATCAAGGACCACAGCCACCCAAGCCACGGCCTGTTTACCATGGTACCATCTAGAAGAAGGAGACAGTACAGGTGCATCAAAGCTTGGACAGAGAGTCTGAAAAACAGCTTCTATCTCCAGGCAAGTCAACACTAGTCACCACTACCCGGCCTCCGTCCTGCACCTTAAAGACTGCTGCTTTATGTACATACAGTCATTGAACACTGGTCACTTTAATAATGTTTACATATTGTTTCACCCACTTTATATGTACATACTGTATTCTAGTCAAGGCTCATCCTACTGAGCCAGGCCCAGCCAATCAGAATGAGTTTTTTCGCCACAAAACGGCTATATTACAGACAGAAATACTCCTCAGCACAATCCTCAGATTATCTCGCAGGTGACAAAACCAAATGTGGAGGTCCTGGGCTGGTGTGGTTACACATGGTCTGCGGTTGTGAGGCTGGTTGGACGTACTGCCAAATTCTCTAAAACGACGTTGGAGGCGACTTATGGTAAAGAAATGAACATTAAAATTCTCTGGCAACAGCTCTGGTAAACATTCCTTCAGTCACTATGCCAATTGCACACTCCCTCAAAACTTGAGACATCTGTGGCATTGTGTTGTGTGACAAAAACGGCACATTTTAGAGTGGCTTTTTATTGTCCACAACACAAGGTGCACCTGTGTGATGATCATGCTGTTTAATCCGCTTCTTGATTTGCCACACCTGTCAGGTGGGTGAATTATGTTGGCAAATGGGAGATATGCTCACTAACAGGGATGTAAACAAATTTGTAAAACACATTTTAGAAATGTGGACATTTTCTTGGATCTTTTATTTCAGCTGATGAAACATGGGACCAACACTTTACATGTTCCGCTTATATTTTTATTCAGTATATTCTAGTTATGGCACATCATATCTTATTTACTTTTGGGCGGGGGGGATTATGTGTGTATTTTTTTTATTGCTATGTATTACAGCCCTGTTGGAGCTAGAAACACAAGCATTTCGCTTCACCTGCAATAACATCTGAAAATCTGTTTTCGCGACCAATAAACTTTCATTTTGTTTTATTTTATTAGATTAGCAGAGAGAGAGAGGAGAGCAGGGGGAGAGAGAGGAGAGCAGGGGAGAGAGAGAGAGGGGGAGAGAGAGAGAGATGGGGAGAGAGAGGAGAGCAGGGGAGAGAGAGGAGAGCAGGGGAGAGAGAGAGAGAGAGAGAGAGGGGGAGAGAGAGAGAGAGAGGGGGAGAGAGAGGAGAGCAGGGGGGAGAGAGAGGAGAGTGGGGGAGAGAGCGGAGAGTGGGGGAGAGAGAGGAGAGTGAGAGAGGAGAGCGGGGGAGAGAGAGTAGAGCGGGGGAGAGAGAGAGCGGGAGAGATAGAGAGGGGGAGAGAGAGAGAGGGGGAGAGAAAGAGAGGGGGAGAGAGAGGAGAGCAGGGGGGAGAGAGGAGAGTGAGAGAGGAGAGCGGGGGAGAGAGGAGAGCGGGGGAGAGAGGAGAGCGGGGGAGAGAGAGGAGAGCGGGGGAGAGAGAGAGGGGGAGAGAGAGAGAAGGGGAGAGAGAGTAGAGCGGGGGAGAGAGGAGAGCAGGGGAGAGAGAGGAGAGCGGGGGAGAGAGAGAGGGGGGGAGAGAGAGAAGGGGAGAGAGAGGGGGGGAGAGAGAGGAGAGCAGGGGGGAGAGAGAGGAGAGTGGGGGAGAGAGGAGAGCGGGGGAGAGAGAGAGGGGGAGAGAGAGAGGGGGAGAGAGAGAGGGGGAGAGAGAGGAGAGCAGGGGGGAGAGAGAGGAGAGCGGGGGAGAGAGGAGAGCGGGGGAGAGAGAGCGGGGGAGAGAGAGGGGGAGAGAGAGAGGGGGAGAGAGAGAGAGGGGGGGGGGAGAGGAGAGCAGGGGGGAGAGAGAGGAGAGTGGGGGAGAGAGAGGAGAGTGAGGGAGGAGAGCAGGGGGGAGAGAGAGTAGAGAGAGGAGAGCAGGGGGAGAGAGGAGAGCAGGGGAGAGAGAGGGGAGCAGGGGAGAGAGAGGAGAGCAGAGAGAGAGGGGAGGGGAGGGGGAGAGAGGAAGAGGGGAGCAGGGGAGAGAGAGGAGAGCAGGGGAGAGAGAGGGGAGCAGGGGAGAGAGAGGAGAGCAGAGAGTGAGGGGAGGGGAGGGGGAGAGAGGAAGAGGGGAGCAGGGGAGAGAGAGGGGAGCAGAGAGAGAGGAGAGCAGAGAGAGAGAGGGGAGGGGAGGGGGAGAGAGGAAGAGGGGAGCAGGGAAGAGAGAGGGGAGCAGGGGAGAGAGGAGAGCAGGGGAGAGAGAGGAGAGCAGGGGAGAGAGAGGAGAGCGGGGGAGAGAGAGGAGAGCGGGGAGAGAGAGGAGAGCAGGGGAGAGAGAGGAGAGCGGGGGAGAGAGAGGAGAGCAGGGGAGAGAGGGGAGAGCAAGGGAGAGAGAGAGAGAGGCGAGTAGGGGAGTGAGAGGAGAGCAGGGGAGAGAGAGAGAGGAGAGCGGGAGAGAGAGAGGAGAGCGGGGAAGAGAGAGGAGAGCAGGGGAAGAGAAAGGAGAGAGGAGAGCAGGGGAGAGAGAGAGAGAGAGAGAGCAAATGAGCAACATAAAACAGTCTCTGATGTTCTTCTGATGATTATTATAACATATTTTACACATTAAAATAATCTGGATCAAATCAATTATTCATGGTGGAGAACTTTTAATTTCTTAGAAGTAAAAAAATGTGATTTGATTAATGACTAAGGCCAGGAGTTTTTGGGCAGGTCACACAGTGAGGAAAAACTCCTATGCCCATCCTTGCCTGATTCTGTACTGAGTGTTTTCATTTGACAGCCCGGGGACGCTAGTGGGAAGGGAAGCAGTAAACCTGGGGGGTGATAGGTACTCTACCGTTTAAGAGTGTTGGGCAAAATAACTGAAAGGTTGCTGGTTTGAAACCCAGAGACAACGTGTTGAAAAGTCTGCCAATGTGCCCTTGAGCAAGCCACGTAACCTTGTCCTATCTCTGTGTACCACTAGCTGACAGCTTGAAGTAATGGCCTCCATCAGAGGTCTGTTTATCATGGCTGTTCCCTGAAGGTCAGAGAGCTAAGGAGAGAGGAGAGGAGCTAAACCAAACCGCTCATTGAAAGATAGAGGGCTATGATGGCGAAACCACTGACATCAACCGCCTCACCTCAGATTCATCTCTCGTGACAGTCTATGGAAATTGTCTCTGACTGCGGTCGTTTCTGTAGATGTCTAGCTAATGTTGTTCATATAGCTAGCTACCTTTTGGATTAGCTGTTGATTCTCAAGGACAACGTTACTACAGTTGGAGCGAATACGACAAATCTCTATGACTGTTTCATCCATCTTTATTTTATTCAATCACCATATCATGCTTTATTGCCGAACCAGAAATTAATCTTAACTACAGATCTAGGATTAGATTACCAGTCCCCAATCCTAACCTTTAATATGTACAGTACAGTCAAAAACGAGATTTTCCTGTAAAATAAAATAAAAATAAGAACAAAAAAAAAAAAAACTATTTCCAGACTATGAGGTTGAAATAACACTGAAATGATGAAAATGAGGATAATACCGTTTCAGTGTAAGAACATGAAGAAACACCTGGAATGTCAGCCTGTTCAGGTGGGATGGACTTTTTGACACCATTTTTATTTTTTATTTGTATTTCACCCTTATTTTACCAGGTAACACATTCTCATTTATAGTAACGATCTGGGGAATAGTTACAGGGGAGAGGAGGGGGATGACTGAGACAATTGTAAACTGGGGATGATTAGATGACCGTGATGGTTTGAGGGCCAGATTGGGAATTTAACCAGGACACCAGGGTTACCACCCCTACTCTAACGATAAGTGCCATGGGATCTTTAGTGACCACAGAGAGTCAGGACACCCGTTTGACGTCCCAGAGAGAGAGAGAGAGAGAGAGAGAGAGAGAGAGAGAAGCAGAAAACCTCCCAGCCTTGCTTTGGCAATGTAAACACGTTTCTCATGCCAATAAACATGGGAAATGAGTGGTGCAGCGGTCTAAGGCTCTGCATCTCAGTGCTAGAGACGTCACTACAGTCCCTGGTTCGATCCTGGGCTGTATCACAACCGGCCGTGTTCGGGAGTCCCATATGGCGGGCAACAATTGGCCCAGCGTCATCGGGTTAGGGGAGGGTTTTCTCCACGTAGGCCGTCATTGTAAAATAAGAATTTGTTCTTAGCTGACTTGCCTAGTTTAAAAAAAGTTCAATAAATCAATAAAATGCCCAATTGAACTGTAACACGTTTCCCATGCCAATAAAGCCCCGTTGAATTGAGAGAAACTGACTAATGCTGGAGCTGGAGAGGGAGGTGGGGAGAGGGAAAGAGAGAGTTAGAGAGAGGTGAGAGCCGTCCTACATACTAAGCTAGATGCCCTCAATTTCACACAAATTATCATGAAACCTACCAGGTACAACCCTAAATCTGTAAACTCTGGCACCCTCATAGATATCATCCTGACCAACCTGCCCTCTAAATACACCTCTGCTGTCTTCGACCAGGATATCAGCGATCACTGCCTCATTGCCTGCGTGCGTAATGGGTCCACGGTCAAACGACCACCCCTCATCACTGTCAACCACTCCCTAAAACACTTCAGCAAGCAGGCCTTTCTAATCGACCTGGCCCGGGCCTTTCTAATCGACCTGGCCCGGGCCTTTCTAATCGACCTGGCCCGGGCCTTTCTAATCGACCTGGCCCGGGCCTTTACAATCGACCTGGCCCGGGTATCCTGGAAGGATATTGACCTCATTCCGTCAGTAGAGGATGCCTGGTTATTCTTTAAAAGTGCTTTCTTCAACATCTTAAAAAAGCATGCCCCATTCAAAAAATGTAGAACTAAGAATAGATATAGCCCTTGATTCACCACAGACTAGCTAAACATCTGGCTATGGGCTGGCACTGGCAGTATAGGAGTATGGAGAGTGAAATAAATTGTAGGTATCTAGCTGTGGCCATCTGGCTAGTAACAACAAGGGCTTTGTATAAAATAGATAAAGCGCAGATAGCTTGGAATCTAGACCACAAGCAATACGCATGGATATGCATCGCGAAACAATGCTATTGCCGTCTTCTGGTTTGGAGCATTTTATCAAGGTTGAGTGTCTGACGACTTCAAGGTCTTTGCTGTGTGAACACAAAAGACTTTGACTGCCGGCATGGTTCAGAGGTGCTAAGTACTCTCGGCAAACTTATTGGTGTGTCTGAGCTTCAAGCGAACATGTATCCTACATTTTTGTCAGTTGGTCACGTTGGAACTTTATTCCTGGGGAGACAGGTGTAAATTATTAAAATGACTGGATTTTATAGTCATTCCTGTGTGGCCCCAAATATAGTTGATCGGCAATGCTGTTAGCATACTGAGTCCCTGTATATAGGTCATACAGTACTGCAGAAACCTTAGTCTCCCTGAGGAGAACAAATCAGTAACCTTGCCCATCCCTGTCTCTCTCCTGTTGCAGTGTGTTGTTTGATAGCGATCTTTCCCCTCGGCCCCACGCTTCCAAGGGGAAGAAGAAGAGGAGGAAATCGGAGCGAAAGAGGAAGAGGGAAAGGTCAGTTCATAAATTAAACCAGCACTATGGTGGCCTAGTGAAACCAGATCTATGGTGGCCTAGTGAAACCAGCACTATGGTGGCCTAGTGAAACCAGATCTATGGTGGCCTAGTGAAACCAGATTTATGGTGGCCTAGTGAAACCAGCACTATGGTGGCCTAGTGAACCCAGATCTATGGTGGCCTAGTGAAACCAGATCTATGGTGGCCTAGTGAAACCAGATCTATGGTGGCCTAGTGAACCCAGATCTATGGTGGCCTAGTGAAACCAGATCTATGGTGGCCTAGTGAAACCAGATCTATGGTGGCCTAGTGAAACCACATCTATGGTGGCCTAGTGAAACCAGATCTATGGTGGCCTAGTGAAACCAGCACTATGGTGGCCTAGTGAAACCAGATCTATGGTGGCCTAGTGAAACCAGATCTATGGTGGCCTAGTGAAACCAGATCTATGGTGGCCTAGTGAAACCAGCACTATGGTGGCCTAGTGAACCCAGATCTATGGTGGCCTAGTGAAACCAGATCTATGGTGGCCTAGTGAAACCAGCACTATGGTGGCCTAGTGAAACCAGATCTATGGTGGCCTAGTGAAACCAGATTTATGGTGGCCTAGTGAAACCAGCACTATGGTGGCCTAGTGAACCCAGATCTATGGTGGCCTAGTGAAACCAGATCTATGGTGGCCTAGTGAAACCAGATCTATGGTGGCCTAGTGAACCCAGATCTATGGTGGCCTAGTGAAACCAGATCTATGGTGGCCTAGTGAAACCAGATCTATGGTGGCCTAGTGAAACCACATCTATGGTGGCCTAGTGAAACCAGATCTATGGTGGCCTAGTGAAACCAGCACTATGGTGGCCTAGTGAAACCAGATCTATGGTGGCCTAGTGAAACCAGCACTATGGTGGCCTAGTGAAACCAGATCTATGGTGGCCTAGTGAAACCAGATCTATGGTGGCCTAGTGAAACCAGCACTATGGTGGCCTAGTGAAACCAGATCTATGGTGGCCTAGTGAAACCAGCACTATGGTGGCCTAGTGAAACCAGATCTATGGTGGCCTAGTGAAACCAGATCTATGGTGGCCTAGTGAAACCAGCACTCTGGTGGCCTAGTGAAACCAGCACTATGGTGGCCTAGTGAAACCAGATCTATGGTGGCCTAGTGAAACCAGATTTATGGTGGCCTAGTGAAACCAGATCTAAGGTGGCCTAGTGAAACCAGATTTATGGTGGCCTAGTGAAACCAGATCTATGGTGGCCTAGTGAAACCAGATCTATGGTGGCCTAGTGAAACCAGATTTATGGTGGCCTAGTGAAACCAGATCTATGGTGGCCTAGTGAAACCAGCACTATGGTGGCCTAGTGAAACCAGATCTATGGTGGCCTAGTGAAACCAGATCTATGGTGGCCTAGTGAAACCACATCTATGGTGGCCTAGTGAAACCACATCTATGGTGGCCTAGTGAAACCATCACTATGGTGGCCTAGTGAAACCAGCACTCTGGTGGCCTAGTGAAACCAGATCTATGGTGACCTAGTGAAACCAGCACTCTGGTGGCCTAGTGAAACCAGCACTATGATGGCCTAGTGAAACCAGCACTATGATGGCCTAGTGAAACCAGATCTATGATGGCCTAGTGAAACCAGCACTATGATGGCCTAGTGAAACCAGCACTATGATGGCCTAGTGAAACCAGATCTATGGTGGCCTAGTGAAACCAGATCTATGGTGGCCTAGTGAAACCAGATCTATGGTGGCCTAGTGAAACCAGATTTATGGTGGCCTAGTGAAACCAGATTTATGGTGGCCTAGTGAAACCAGCACTATGGTGGCCTAGTGAAACCAGATCTATGGTGGCCTAGTGAAACCAGATTTATGGTGGCCTAGTGAAACCAGATTTATGGTGGCCTAGTGAAACCAGATCTATGGTGGCCTTGTGAAACCAGATTTATGGTGGCCTAGTGAAACCAGCACTATGGTGGCCTTGTGAAACCAGATTTATGGTGGCCTAGTGAAACCAGCACTATGATGGCCTAGTGAAACCAGCACTATGATGGCCTAGTGAAACCAGATTTATGGTGGCCTAGTGAAACCAGATTTATGGTGGCCTAGTGAAACCAGATTTATGGTGGCCTAGTGAAACCAGATTTATGGTGGCCTAGTGAAACCAGCACTATGGTGGCCTAGTGAAACCAGATTTATGGTGGCCTAGTGAAACCAGCACTATGATGGCCTAGTGAAACCAGCACTATGGTGGCCTTGTGAAACCAGATTTATGGTGGCCTAGTGAAACCAGATCTATGGTGGCCTAGTGAAACCAGATTTATGGTGGCCTAGTGAAACCAGATTTATGGTGGCCTAGTGAAACCAGATTTATGGTGGCCTTGTGAAACCAGATTTATGGTGGCCTAGTGAAACCAGATTTATGGTGGCCTAGTGAAACCAGATCTATGGTGGCCTTGTGAAACCAGATTTATGGTGGCGTAGTGAAACCAGCACTATGGTGGCCTTGTGAAACCAGATTTATGGTGGCCTAGTGAAACCAGCACTATGATGGCCTAGTGAAACCAGCACTATGATGGCCTAGTGAAACCAGATTTATGGTGGCCTAGTGAAACCAGATTTATGGTGGCCTAGTGAAACCAGATTTATGGTGGCCTAGTGAAACCAGATTTATGGTGGCCTAGTGAAACCAGCACTATGGTGGCCTTGTGAAACCAGATTTATGGTGGCCTAGTGAAACCAGCACTATGATGGCCTAGTGAAACCAGCACTATGGTGGCCTTGTGAAACCAGATTTATGGTGGCCTAGTGAAACCAGATCTATGGTGGCCTAGTGAAACCAGATTTATGGTGGCCTAGTGAAACCAGATTTATGGTGGCCTAGTGAAACCAGATTTATGGTGGCCTAGTGAAACCAGATTTATGGTGGCCTAGTGAAACCAGATCTATGGTGGCCTAGTGAAACCAGATCTATGGTGGCCTAGTGAAACCAGATTTATGGGGGCCTAGTGAAACCAGATCTATGGTGGCCTAGTGAAACCAGATCTATGATGGCCTAGTGAAACCAGATCTATGGTGGCCTAGTGAAACCAGATCTATGGTGGCCTAGTGAAACCAGATCTATGGTGGCCTAGTGAAACCAGATCTATGGTGGCCTAGTGAAACCAGATCTATGGTGGCCTAGTGAAACCAGATCTATGGTGGCCTAGTGAAACCAGATCTATGGTGGCCTAGTGAAACCAGATCTATGGTGGCCTAGTGAAACCAGATCTATGGTGGCCTAGTGAAACCAGATCTATGGTGGCCTAGTGAAACCAGATCTATGGTGGCCTAGTGAAACCAGATCTATGGTGGCCTAGTGAAACCAGATTTATGGTGGCCTAGTGAAACCACATCTATGGTGGCCTAGTGAAACCACATCTATGGTGGCCTAGTGAAACCAGATCTATGGTGGCCTAGTGAAACCACATCTATGGTGGCCTAGTGAAACCAGATCTATGGTGGCCTAGTGAAACCAGATCTATGGTGGCCTAGTGAAACCAGATCTATGGTGGCCTAGTGAAACCAGATCTATGGTGGCCTAGTGAAACCAGATCTATGGTGGCCTAGTGAAACCAGATCTATGGTGGCCTAGTGAAACCAGATTTATGGTGGCCTAGTGAAACCAGATTTATGGTGGCCTAGTGAAACCAGATCTATGGTGGCCTAGTGAAACCAGATCTATGGTGGCCTAGTGAAACCAGATCTATGGTGGCCTAGTGAAACCAGATTTATGGTGGCCTAGTGAAACCAGATTTATGGTGGCCTAGTGAAACCAGATCTATGGTGGCCTAGTGAAACCAGATCTATGGTGGCCTAGTGAAACCAGATCTATGGTGGCCTAGTGAAACCAGATTTATGGTGGCCTAGTGAAACCAGATTTATGGTGGCCTAGTGAAACCAGATCTATGGTGGCCTAGTGAAACCAGATCTATGGTGGCCTAGTGAAACCAGATCTATGGTGGCCTAGTGAAACCAGATTTATGGTGGCCTAGTGAAACCAGATTTATGGTGGCCTAGTGAAACCAGATCTATGGTGGCCTAGTGAAACCACATCTATGGTGGCCTAGTGAAACCAGATCTATGGTGGCCTAGTGAAACCACATCTATGGTGGCCTAGTGAAACCACATCTATGGTGGCCTAGTGAAACCAGATCTATGGTGGCCTAGTGAAACCACATCTATGGTGGCCTAGTGAAACCAGATCTATGGTGGCCTAGTGAAACCAGATCTATGGTGGCCTAGTGAAACCAGATCTATGGTGGCCTAGTGAAACCAGATCTATGGTGGCCTAGTGAAACCAGATCTATGGTGGCCTAGTGAAACCAGATCTATGGTGGCCTAGTGAAACCAGATCTATGGTGGCCTAGTGAAACCAGATCTATGGTGGCCTAGTGAAACCAGATTTATGGTGGCCTAGTGAAACCAGATCTATGGTGGCCTAGTGAAACCAGATCTATGGTGGCCTAGTGCGATGGGTCTATTTTTAGACATGTTCTAACTGTTCTCTGAGCAAACTGACATTTTAGAGACGCACACAGAGAGAGAGGGATATTATCAGCTTTTATAGAAGAGTGCTTTTAGATAATGGTGTGTGCGTGTGTGTGTGTTTGTGTGTGTGTGTGTGGTCATACTGTTTTTTTGTGGTTCCTGTCATAGGTCTCCGTACTACAGTCTGTCTCCGGTGAGGAAGAAGAAAAAGAAGAAGAAGAAGAGCTCTAAGAAAAGCAAACGTCACAGGTAGCTACTTCCTGTTTCATATCATAATGTCAAACGGCACTGGTAGCTACTTCCTGTTTCATATCATAATGTGAAACGACACTGGTAGCTACTTCCTGTATCATGTCATACTGTGAAACGCCACAGGTAGCTACTTCCTGTTTCATATCATAATGTCAAACGGCACTGGTAGCTACTTCCTGTATCATGTCATACTGTGAAACGCCACAGGTAGCTACTTCCTGTTTCATATCATAATGTCAAATGGCCTGGTAGCTACTTCCTGTATCATGTCATACTGTGAAATGCCACAGGTAGCTACTTCCTGCATCGTAATGTTGTTGTTGATCAGTATTGAAATGAGTTACTTTGACGATAAATGTATTTCACCAGAAGACACCCTATGGGTCTGGCACGCAAGATTACTTTGGCAATAACAAAAAATATATATTATTATACTCCAACTGATCTATTACATCACTAATGTATGATGTTGGAGGGCAGTGGCTGAGTTAATTTTAATAGCAGGCCTCACCCTCAAATAAATGGCAAAGAACTAGTGGAAGTGTCAGCAACAACAATAACAGATCATTTTTTTTCCAGGTACACCTCTAAAAAGACAAAGCACAGCTCTTCTAGTTTGAAACATAAGAGGAAGGATGATCGAAAGCGCAAGAAAAGGTTGGTCAATGTGATTTTTCCTCAATTCAGGAACATATATCTTTCCATCACAGTACATTTTCCACAGCCCAATCTCTCTTCGAGCCATCCTTTCCCCTCTCCTGCTATTATAAGCCAATATTTCCCAAACGGGGGGTACTAGGACCCATGGGCCTTCTTGGCCTATTCACAGGGCGTACTTCAGAAGACTGCATTTTACCATACGCCTGCTGGTAAAATGCACATGACGGGGTACTTCAGGGGTACTCAGGAAGAGCAAAATTTGGTTGGTGGTACAGTAACCGAAAAAATGTGGGTACCACTGTAGTAAGCCATCCTTCTGCTACGACCAGAAGCTGTGAGGAAATATGAACATGATCCTTTAGAGCACAATTGGCGGAAGGTTCTATCTGGACCTCGACACATTTCTCATAAATAATTGCGAAATTAAATACTCATGAAGCAACCCTTTTTTTCAATGTACACATACTGCGCTGGCTCAGCGCTGCTGGGAAGGTCCCAGACAGCTCCCCATACTACTGTGTGTTGTCCAATCACGTGCGTTATTTAAATCACTTCATGAAACTCAGCCAATCGAAGCGAATGTTTACAATGCATGTTAGGAGACTGATGTCGTTAGAGAGAGAGAGACAGCGAGAGAAGCAAAAACGGAAGCGAAAGGAGAAATTTTAGAATGGCCTGCACAAAAGTCAGGAAAGTCGATACAGAAAATCAAGCTTTCAAAGAGGAGTGGACAGACAAATATGCCTTTATCCTTCCCGCAGCGAGTGTCCAACCGCTCTGCCTTGGCTCTAATAAAAAGTTCCAACGTGAAGCGCCACTATGCACAGATCTTTTGAGCAAACATATCCACATCAGTCTGAGGTGAGGGCATGGAAAATAAACTAACTCAAAGCCCAGTATGATCGGTCCACCAGAGTCCTCTCCCATGCATTCACTGCCCAACAATGTGCAAACGAATGTTCACTAAAAAATAGCTTGGATTTTGGGTCAACACCAAAAGCCATTTATTGACGGGGGAGTGGTGATGGAGTGCATGAACGCTGTCGCTGAAACTTTACTTGACGGTAAACAAAAAGACGAGCTCTGTGAAAAGATCAAACAAATCCCAATGTCAACGTACAACAACAGCAAGAAAAGAGTAAAATACTAACAGAGGGTGTTTTAACACAGCTTGATGAAGCTATACGGAGTGAACCATGTGCACCATGCGTAGCATTAGCTGTTGATGAATCTACTGATGTGAGTGTTAATGCCCAGCTTCTAGTGTATGTTAGATTTTATCACACAGAGAAGAAGAAATTCTGTGAAGACCTGTTAGGTGTAACACCACTCGAGACACATACAAGAGGAAAGGACATAGACATGGCCATAAAGGAGATGCTGAGAAAGAGGGGGACAGACCTAAAACAAGTGGTCTCTATCACCTCAGACGGGGAAGAGAGAGAGGAGCTGTGGCACGGCTGAAAGAGGACAATCCTGATCTCACAGCTTACCACTGCATCATTCATCAGTCTGTCCTGTGCGCCATCTGTCAGAAGAGTATGCTGAAGTGATGAATACAATGATGAAACTCATCAACTTCCTCAGGGCATCCTCATCTCATCAACATTGTCCTGCTGAGAGAATTCCTGAAAGAAGTTGAGGCAAATGCAAATGACCTACAGCTGCACAACAACGTAAGATGGCTCAGTGAAGGCAGGGTGTTGGAACGCTTTTGGTCCATTCGAAAGGAAATAACAGCTTCCCTAGTACAGCTCAAGAGTCAGAAGGCAACAGTTTCCACTTTCGTAGACATCACATCACACCTTAATGAGCTCAATATGAAACTACAGGGCAAGAACAATTCAGTTTGTGATTTGATGACATCTGTCCGCTCCTTCCAGAGGAAACTGGAAGTGTTCAAGGAAGATCTTCAAGGAGACTGTGCACACTTCCCAAAAGTGCAGGAACAGATTCAGGGTGAGAGAGATGTTTCTCCTCATGTTGACTTCATAGATAAGCTAACATGAAAATGCAGAAATTGCTTTGACAGCTTCAGCCTTGGACAGCAGCTCCTTCTTCTAATTGAGAATCCATTCCTCATCACAGATGTCAGGGGATTTTCAGAGGAGGTGACACAGACCTTCAACTGGGCACATGCTGGATCTCTACAGAGATCCATCTGCAAAAAATGTTGCACTAAGAGAGAACTTTCAACTAACTGATCATGGCCCTTTCTGGCTGCAGGCTGTTTCTGAGACTGTTTACCCTGGTCTAACCAACTAACTGATCATGACCCTTTCTGACTGTGTCTGAGACTGTTTTCCCTGGTCTAACCAAAGTAGCACTACACACCTTGAACATGTTTGGCTCCACACACAGTTGTGAGTCTTCTTTCTCCACTATGAACATCATTAACAATAAGTACCTTTCTAGACTCACCAATGAGCACCTTCATACAGTTGAAGTCGGAAGTTGACATACACTTAGGTTGGAGTCATTAAGACTCATTTTTAAACCACTCCACAAATTTCTTGTTAACAAACATAGTTTTGGCAAGTCGGTTAAGACATCTACTTCGTGCATGACACAAGTCGTTTTTCCAACAATTGTTTACAGACAGATTATTTCACTTATAATTCACTATTTCACAATTCCAGTGGGTCAGAAGTTTAAATACACTAAGTTGACTGTGCCTTTAAACGGCTTGGAAAATTCCAGAAAATGATGTCATGGCTTTCGAAGCTTCTGATATGCTAATTGACATAATTTGAGTCAATTGGAGGTGTACCTGTGGATGTATTTCCAGCCTACCTTCAAAGAGTGCCTCTTTGCTTGACATCATGGGAATCAGAAGAAATCCGCCAAGACCTCATAAAAATCATTCAGACTTCCACAAGTCTGGTTCATCCTTGGGAGCAATTTTCTAATGCCTGAAGGTACGACGTTCATCTGTACAAACAATAGTATGCAAGTATAAACACCATGGGCCCACACAGCCGTAATACCGCTCAGGAAGAAGACGCGTTCTGTCTCCTAGAGATGAACGTACTTTGGTGCGAAAAGTGAAAATAAATCCCAGAACAACAGCAAAGGACCTTGTGAAGATGCTGGAGGAAACAGGTACAAAAGTATCTATATCCACACCTGCAATGCAGGTGCTTCTACACCTGCATTGCTTGCTGTTTTTGATTAAATATATCAGCTGACGTAAGAAGGGCTATATAAATACATTTGATTTGATTTGAGTTAAACAAGTCCTATCTTGACATAACCTGAAAGGCCGCTCAGCAAGGAAGAAGCCACTGCTCCAAAACCGCCATAAAAAGCCAGACTACGGTTTGTAACTGCACATGGGGACAAAGATCGTACTTTTTTGGAGAAATGTCCTCTGGTCTGATGAAACAAAAATAGAACTGTTTGGCCATAATGACCATCATTGTGTTTGGAGGAAAAAGTGGGATGCGTGCAAGCTGAAGAACACCATCCCAACCGTGAAGCACGGGGGTGGCAGCATCATGTTGTAGGGGTGCTTTGCTGCAGTCGGTTCTGGTGCACTTCACAAAATAGATGACATCATGAGGTAGGAAAATGATATGGATATATTAAAGCAACATCTCAAAACATCAGTCAGGAAGTTAAAGCTTCGTCGCAAATTGGTCTTTCAAATGGACAATGACCGCAAGCATACTCCCAAAGTTGTGGCAAAATGGCTTAAGGACAACAAAGTCAAGGTATTGGAGTGGCCATCAAAAAGCCCTGACCTCAATTGTATAGAAAATTTGTGGGCAGAACTGAAAAAGCATGTGCGAGCAAGGAGGCCTACAAACCTGACTCAGTTACACCAGCTCTGTCAGGAGAAATGGGCCAGAATTCACCCAACTTATTGTGGGAAGCTTGTGGAAGGCTACTCGAAACATTTGTCCCAAATTAAACAATTTAAAGGCAATACTGACAAATACTAATTGAGTGTACTGTATGTAAACTTCTGACCCACTGGGAATATGATGAAAGAAATAAAGGCTGAAATAAATCATTCTCTCTACTATTGTTCTGACATTTCACATTCTTAAAATAAAGTGGTGATCCTAACTGACCAAAGACAGGGAATTTTTTACTAGGATTAAATGTCAGGAATTGTGAAAAACTGAGCTTAAATGTATTTGGCTCAGGTGTATGTAAACTTCCGACTTCAACTGTTTGTGCATGAGAATGGCACTGACTCCACTCCAGCCAAGGTTCAAATGACTGGCAGGGCAAGAAACAGCCCATTTCTCTCACTAAAGAAGAGAGATGGAGAATTGGGAGAGAATAGGTAAGATCAATATTAAACTTGTGGTTTCTAATTTGTTCAAAAATCAAATCACTTTTTTCAGAAACAGGCACTTTGGTTATTGTTTTGTGAAGAGGCAGTCTTGTTTTCCTTGAAATGAGAACATTTATGATTGGCCTACTTTTATTTATTATTAGGCTGCATATTTATTTATCCTCATGTTTAATGTGTCTGCATTGAAAATGTGCAATACATATTGTTGGAATGTTATTGAAATGTAGTACTTTGTTTATTAGCTATACATATACAATAACTAAATATGCCCCCAAATCATAGCACACGTTAGACATTTTAATGGTTTGGTCTTTTGGGAGGAGAAAATGTTAGTCACTGAACATCTTTGAATTCTAATTGTGCACCCCTCTTCCTTTAGATCAATCAATCACATTTATTTATTAAGCTCTTTTTACATCAGCCGATGTCACAAAGTGCTGTACAGAAACCCAGCCTAAAACCCCAAGCAGCAAGCAATGCAGATGTAGAAGCACGGTGGCTAGGAAAAACTCCCGAGGAACCAGGCTCTGAGGGGTGGCCAGTCCTCTTCTGGCTCTGCCGGGTGGAGATTATAGCAGAACATGGCCAGATGTTCAAACGTTCATAGATGACCTGCAGGGTCAGATAATAATAATCAGTGGTTGTAGAGGGTACAACAGGTCAGCACCTCAGGAGTAAATGTCAGTTGGCTTTTCATAGCCGATCATTCAGAGTTAGAGACAGCAGGTGCGGTAGAGAGAGGGTCCAAAACAGCAGGTCCGGGACACGGTAGCACGTCCAGTGAACAGGTCAGGGTTCCATAACCGCAGGCAGAACAGTTGAAACTGGAGCAGCAGCATGACCAGGTGGACTGGGGACTGCAAGGAGTCATCAGGACAGGCAGTCCTGAGGCGTGGTCCCAGGGCTCAGGTCCTCCGAGAGAAGAGAGAGAGAAAGAGAGAGAGATAGAGAGGAAAAGAGAGAGAGAATGAGAGGGAGCATACTTAAATTCACACAGGACACCGGATGAGACAGGAGAAATACTCCAGATATAACAGACTGACCCTAGCCCCCCAACACATAAACTATTGCAACATAAATACTGATGGCTGAGACAGGAGGGGTAGGGGGACACTGTGGCCAGGTCCGACGATTCACCCGGACAGGGCCAAACAGGCAGGATATAACCCCACCCACTTTGCCAAGGCACAGCCCCAACACAACTAGAGGGATATCTTCAACCACCAACCTACTACCCTGAGACAAGGCTGAGTATAGCCCACAAAGATCTCCCCCACGGCACCAACCCTGACAGGAAGATCACGTCAGTGACTCAACCCACTCAAGTGATGCACCCCTCCTAGGGACGGCATGGAAGAGCACCAGTAAGCCAGTGACTCAGCCCCTGTAATAGGGTTAGAGGCAGAGAATACCAGTGGAGAGAGGGGAACCGGCCATGCAGAGACAGCAAGGGCGGTTTGTAGCTCCAGTGTCTTTCCGTTCACCTTCACACCCCTGGACCAGACTACACTCAATCATAGGACCTACTGAAGAGATGAGTCTTCAGTAAAGACTTAAAGGTCGAGACCGAGTCTGCGTCTCTCACATGGATCGGCAGACCATTCCATTTTAAATGGAGCTCTATATTCAAATCAAATCGAATCACATTTTATTTGTCACATACACATGGTTAGCAGATGTTAATACGAGTGTAGCGAAATGCTTGTGCTTCTAGTTCCGACCATGCAGTAATTTCTAACAAGCAATCTAACAATTTCACAACAACTACCTTATACACACAAGTGTAAAGGAATGAATAAGAACATGTACATAAAAATATATATGGATGAGCGATGGCCGAACGGCATAGGCAAGATGCAGTAGATGGAATAGAGTACAGTATATACATATGAGATGAGTAATGTAGGGTATGTTAACATTATATAAAGTGTCATAGTTTAAAGTGACTAGTGATACATTTATTACATCCAATGTTTAATTATTAAAGTGGCTAGAGATTTGAGTCAGTATGTTGGCAGCAGCCTCTCAATGTTAGTGATGGCTGTTTAACAGTCTGATCGCCTTGAGATAGAAGCTGTTTTCAATCTCTCGGTCCCCGCTTTGATGCACCTGTACTGACCTCGCCTTCTGGATGATAGTGGGATGAACAGGCAGTGGCTCGGGTGGTTGTTGTCCTTGATGATCTTTTTGGCCTTCCTGTGACATCGGGTGGTGTAGGTGTCCTGGAGGGCAGGTAGTTTGCCCCCGGTGATGCGTTGTGCAGACCTCACTACCCTCTGGAAAGCCTTACGGTTGTGGGCGGAGCAGTTTCCGTACCAGGCGGTGATACAGCGCTACAGGATGCTCTCGATTGTGTTTTTGGTGACAAGCCGAATTTCTTCAGCCTCCTGAGGTTGAAGAGGCGCTGCTGCGCCTTCTTCACCACGCTGTCTGTGTGGGTGGACCATTTCAGTTTGTCCGTGATGTGTACGCCAAGGAACTTAAAACTTTCCACCTTCTCCACTACTGTCCCGTTGATGTGGATAGGGGGGTGCTCCCTCTGCTGTTTCCTGAAGTCCACGATCATCTCCTTTGTTTTGTTGACGTTGAGTGTGAGGTTATTTTCCTGACACCACACTCCGAGGGCCCTCACCTCCTCCCTGTAGGCCGTCTCGTCGTTGTTGGTAATCAAGCCTACCACTGTAGTGTCGTCTGCAGGAGAGGCCTTAACAGGAAGCCAATGTAGAGAGGCTAGCACTGGACTAATATGATACATTTCTAGTCAGGATTCTAGCAGCCATGTTTAGCACTAACTGAAGCTTATTTAGTGGTTTACTCGGGTATCCGGAATGTAGAGCATTGCAGTAGTGTAATCTAGAAGTGACATGGATAGATTTTTCAGCATAATTTTTGGAAAGAAAGATTCAGATTTTTTCAATGTTACGAAGATGGAAAAAAGCTGTCCTTGAAATGTTCTTAATATGTTCGTCAAAAGAGAGATCAGGGTCCAGAGTAACAATCCATGATGAGAAGCAACCAGTGTGGACAACTACACTGCTTTTGTGTTCTGAAAGCACTATCAAATCATCCACTCCGATAGAGAAAAAAAACGATTGAAAGCGAGAATTACAATGAAAGAGAAAAAGGGCCCAAAAGAGAATAAGAGAATCCAAGTTCACGCTGTGAATAAACAATATTTCCAATTGTTCTGTAGTGAACAGTGCAGCGCAGAGCATTGTTGTTGAACATAGTGTGACTGCTACAGAATGTCAGACCACTCTCCTCTGCTCTCTTCTCCTCTCCTCTGCTCTCTTCTCCTCTCCTCTCCTCTGCTCTCTTCTCCTCTCCTCTGCTCTCTTTTCCTCTCCTCTGCTCTCTTCTTCTCTGCTCTCGTCTGCTCTCTTCTCCTCTCCACTGCTCTCTTCTCCTCTCCTCTCCTCTGCTCTCTTCTCCTCTCCTCTCCTCTCCTCTCCTCTCCTCTCCTCTCCTCTCCTCTCCTCTCCTCTCCTCTCCTCTCCTCTCCTCTCCTCTCCTCTCCTCTCCTCTCCTCTGCTCTCCTCTGCTCTGCTCTGCTCTCATCTCCTCCTCTCTTCACTCCTCCTCTCTTCTCTTCTCTTCTCTTCTTCTCTGCTCTGCTCTCCTCTCCTCTTCTCCTCTCTTCTCCTCTGCTCTGCTCTCCTCTCCTCCTTTTTCTCTTCTCCTCCTTTCTCTTTTCTTTTTCTGTCATTGTTTTTCCATGACTTTGTCTTATTTAAAAATATATATATATTGATTTAATTTGGTGGCAATTATCAGGGAAGTAGCATATACAGGTATAAGGGTAAGCAAGTCCAATATCCATCACAGCAACATCTGGCTATTTCTTCCCCACTAAGAAGATCCTCATCCCCTGTTCTTTCTCTCTCCTCTCGTTTGCTCTTCCAGCTCACGGAGGCACATGCACCGGAGACGACGCTACCGGAGGTCGGAGTCTGAGAGTTCCACGTGGCGCTCCTCCAGCACCGAGAGCAGGTAAGTCCTAGCCACTGAGACGTGCGCACACACACACAGAGACAGAACCCTGTTTTTCTTTCCATCCCCGGACATTCGGCCCGATCTGGTTTGGACTAGTCTGGTCTGGTCATGCCAAAGTGGTGACTGATGGGCCAGAGGTGACTGATGGGCCAGTGGTGACTGATGGACCAGAGGTGACTGATGGACCAGAGGTGACTGACAGGCCAGAGGTGACTGATAGGCCAGAGGTGAATGATAGGCCAGAAGTGAATGATAGGCCAGAGGTTACTGATAGGCCAGAGGTGAATGATAGGCCAGAGGTGACTGAAAGGCCAGAGGTGAATGATAGGCCAGAGGTTACTGATAGGCCAGAGGTGAATGATAGGCCAGAGGTTACTGAAAGGCCAGAGATGACTGATGGACCAGAGGTGAAAGATAGGCCAGAGGTGACTGATGGGCCAGAGGTGACTGAAAGGCCAGAGGTGAATGATAGGCCAGAGGTTACTGATAGGCCAGAGGTGAATGATAGGCCAGAGGTGACTGAAAGGCCAGAGGTGAATGATAGGCCAGAGGTTACTGATAGGCCAGAGGTGAATGATAGGCCAGAGGTTACTGAAAGGCCAGAGATGACTGATGGACCAGAGGTGAATGATAGGCCAGAGGTGACTGATAGGCCAGAGGTTACTGATAGGCCAGAGGTGAATGATAGGCCAGAGGTGACTGATAGGCCAGAGGTGACTGAAAGGCCAGAGGTGAATGATAGGCCAGAGGTTACTGATAGGCCAGAGGTGACTGATAGGCCAGAGGTGACTGAAAGGCCAGAGATGAATGATAGGCCAGAGGTGACTGATAGGCCAGAGGTGACTGATAGGCCAGAGGTTACTGAAAGGCCAGAGGTGACTGAAAGGCCAGAGATGACTGATAGGCCAGAGGTTACTGATAGGCCAGAGGTTACTGAAAGGCCAGAGGTGACTGATAGGCCAGAGGTGACTGATAGGCCAGAGGTGAATGATAGGCCAGAGGTGACTGAAAGGCCAGAGGTGAATGATAGGCCAGAGGTTACTGAAAGGCCAGAGGTGACTGATAGGCCAGAGGTGACTGAAAGGCCAGAGGTGAATGATAGGCCAGAGGTTACTGAAAGGCCAGAGGTGACTGATAGGCCAGAGGTGACTGAAAGGCCAGAGGTGAATGATAGGCCAGAGGTGACTGATAGGCCAGAGGTTACTGAAAGGCCAGAGATGACTGATAGGCCAGAGGTGACTGATAGGCCAGAGGTTACTGAAAGGCCAGAGATGACTGAAAGGCCAGAGGTGAATGATAGGCCAGAGGTTACTGAAAGGCCAGAGGTGACTGAAAGGCCAGAGGTGACTGAAAGGCCAGAGGTGACTGAAAGGCCAGAGGTGAATGATAGGCCAGAGGTGACTGAAAGGCCAGAGGTGACTGAAAGGCCAGAGGTGACTCAAAGGCCAGAGGTGACTGATAGGCTAGAGGTGAATGATAGGCCAGAGTGTGACTGACTGAAAGGCCAGTGTGTGACTGACTGATAGGGCAGAGGTGACTGATAGGCCAGAGGTGACTGATAGGCCAGAGGTGACTAATAGGCCAGAGGTGACTGATAGCCAGAGGTGACTGATAGGCCAGAGGTGAATGATAGGCCAGAGGTGACTGATAGGCCAGAGGTGACTGATAGGCCAGAGGTGACTGATAGGCCAGAGGTGACTGATAGGCCAGAGGTAACTGATAGGCCAGAGGTGACTGATAGGCCAGAGGTGTGACTGAATGAAAAGCCAGAGGTGAATGATAGGCCAGTGTGTGACTGACTGAAAGGCGAGTGTGTGACTGACTGATATGGCAGAGGTGACTGAAAGGCCAGAGGTGTGACTGACTGATAGGCCAAATGTGAATGATAGGCCAGAGGTGACTGAAAGGCCAGAGGTGTGACTGACTGAAAGGCCAGAGGTGAATGATAGGCCAGAGGTGACTAAAAGGCCAGATGTGTGACTGACTGAAAGGGCATCGGTGAAGGATAGGCCAGAGGTGACTGAAAGGCCAGTGTGTGATCGACTGATAGGGCAATAGGTGACTGAAAGGCCAGTGTGTGATCGACTGATAGGGCCAGAGGTGAATGAAAGGCCAGAGTGTGACTGACTGATAGGGCCAGAGGTGACTGAAATGCCAGTGTGTGATCGACTGATAGGGCCAGAGGTGACTGAAAGGCCAGTGTGTGACTGACGGATAGGGCCAGAGGTGACTGAAAGGCCAGAGGTGTTACTGACTGACTGACTGATAGGCCAGAGTGTGACTGACTGATAGGCCAGTGTGTGACTGACTGATAGGCCAGAATGTGACTGATTGATAGGCCAGTGTGTGACTGACTGATAGGCCAGAGTGTGACTGACTGATAGGCCAGAGTGTGACTGACTGATAGGCCAGTGGTGTGACTGACTGATAGGCCAGTGTGTGACTGACTGATATGCCAGTGTGTGACTGACTGATAGGCCAGAGGTGTGACTGACTGATAGGCCAGTGTGTGACTGACTGATAGGCCAGTGTGTGACTGACTGATAGGCCAGAGGTGTGACTGACTAATAGGCCAGTGTGTGACTGACTGATAGGCCAGAGGTGTGACTGACTGATAGGCCAGTGTGTGACTGAATAATAGGCCAGTGTGTGACTGACTGATAGCCAGTGTGTGACTGACTGATAGGCCAGTGTGTGACTGACTGATAGGGATTTGGTGGATCATTTTTTGAGTCAGTCTGGACTAGATTTAGGATTTGAGGTGATGGGTTAGGTTGGGTTAAATTCATTAGGCCTCATTAGACCTCTGTAGTGTCATTATATTAGACCTCTATAGTGTCATTATATTAGACCTCTATAGTGCCATTATATTAGACCTCTATAGTGTCATTATATTAGACCTCTATAGAGTCATTATATTAGTCCTCTATAGTGTCATTATATTAGTCCTCTATAGTGTCATTATATTAGACCTCTATAGTGTCATTATATTAGTCCTCTATAGTGTCATTATATTAGACCTCTATAGTGTCATTATATTAGACCTCTATAGTGTCATTATATTAGACCTCTATAGTGTCATTATATTAGACATCTCTTTAGTGTCATTCATCTGACATTTCATTTATTTGTTTGTTTGTTCATTAATTAATTCTGTCTTTTGTCCAATTGATCAGTCATGTGTTATTCATTCACACTGGTGACAGAGAGACGACCAAATTGAGCCCATGTTTCAAACTGAAATATTCTAAAGCCAGAGATGATTGCATTGAATCCCTTCTGGATCTCTCGATTATTGGGAGTTTACCTGCAATATTCGGCAGAGGACATCATGACCGAAATTGAACAGCAGCAGGCTTTACCCCGACCGACCGATTGCGCTCCACCGACCGTGCCGAGAGTCTGTCTGCGTCCCAAAATGGCCCCCTTCACCACATAGCGCACTACGTTAGAACAGCGGCGGCAGTGCACTGTATAGGGATTAGGGTGCCATATGGAACCCAGTCTATGTCGTATGGGGAAGACGACAGGGGGACAATCTGAATAATCTTCAATACTCAGCGATTCTACATCAACTATTTCCGTTGAAACGATTATACCCCAACTGCATTATGGAACGGTATAATCATTCTGGAGTTGTATAATCGTCAAGCCTAGCCATAAAAACCCACTTAGCTCTCCGGCTCGTGTCCACAGCTGTAGCTCTAGTTTGAAATGTGAAATACCACAACTTGGCAAGGCTGTGTCTGTGTAAATTCTCGTTCCCCTAGCTTGGCTGGTTGACTGGTATCTGTGCCAGTAGTGTTTGCATGTCTGAGGGTTAGGTTATATATCGAGCTGGTTTGTCGCACACACACACACATACACACACACACACACACACACACACACAGACACACATAGACAAAGACACACACACCGACAGAGTTGCAGGCATTAGTCTGTAAACAGCTGAGGGTTGATCCCTGTTCAGCCATAGATGACATTTACTATGAGGTTGCTGTCTGGTTCTCCTGTACAGTCTGGGGCACATCCTGAGCTGGCTGCCTGTGTCCCCCTGTCCACTGCAGTTTTTCCACTGTCAGAAACTAAGCCAATCATCACCAGTCATTAAAGTCCTTCGGATGATATTGTGACATGACTTCAACTACAGCTGTTCAAACAGTAAACATTGTCCCAGTGATTACATTACCCCAAATAGGTATTCTCACGGCTGCACAATTAGTGTTATTTTGACTAAATCGTTTTTGTCCTATCCCGAACGAGCACAGTTGGCAGTATATCTGGACGATTGTGGGCCAGAAAAGGCTCTCAGCAAAACTAAGTTTGTACCGAATTGTAGACTTTGATGTAGTGACGTTTTTAACTCCTTAATATTTGTGTCCACAGACGTCATCTGCACAAATCAGTGGATCACCCTGCCTTGGGAGGCCTAGCAGCCCTGATGGAGGATCCTGGTACATCACTGGACCACGGAGGGTTTGAGTGGGAGCCGGCCGCCAAGTCAGTGTGTAAAACAACTCCAATCTTTCGCTCCGTCCTTTCTACCAGCACCGTAAGTGTTCCTCGGGACTTTGAGTCTAAACGAAAATCCCTTCCGGTGGTATTACTCTATTAAGGTCATGTAAGACCTCTTGCTTCATTGTTTCCTTGAATATCAGATTGTTTATTAGCCCATATCCTCTCTCAAGATCAAACTATTTTACAAACAATCTTCATCAGATATACTGTAAAAAAAAATCTAATTATGTCATGGCTTTTACCTTT
Source organism: Salvelinus fontinalis (assembly GCF_029448725.1). NCBI lineage: Eukaryota > Metazoa > Chordata > Actinopteri > Salmoniformes > Salmonidae > Salvelinus > Salvelinus fontinalis. The sequence goes on from NC_074692.1 coordinate 33,946,386, forward strand.
TTTTCTATCAACATCTTTCATCAAAATCTTTGGGAATATAGTCTTTCGAATTCCTTCGAGGGTCGATCTAAATCACTTTTGAATCCAACTAATTTTACATGGCCTGTCCAAACTCATGTTGTTTCCTGACATCTTTTTTAATGAACTCTTCATTGAGCAGTGATGTCATCTGTTCTTGTTTTTCTGTTTTAATCTAACACCATTAAATAATCACAAACATAGCAGAAACAGCCCCCGGTGAACTTGCTGGTGTTAGGCAGCTAATGATAATGTGCAGAGGATGCAGTCAAACTGTTTTTTGTGAAAAGCTAATGGGTAAAGAATGAGTTGAAATGATCAGCACAATGACCGATTCCAACACATACTGTAGCCGTTTATTGTGTCTTCAATTCAGCTGTATTTCTTGAGCTCATGCATATAAGTACTAGTTCTTTTCATGAAAACGCAAATTTTTATTGACTGTTTATGGATTGCTATTGGCCCAGCATTGCAGCAGTATTGGAGACTTGGGTGATAGTGATCGGTCAGATCTAAAAGACTTAGCAGTGGCTACAACTTACTTTTGAAAGTGTCCGTTTCCTAGGTTCTTTATTACTGGGAATGTATTTGATTTTAAACACAGCTCAGCTCCGTTTGTTGGTTGACTCATTGTCTCAGGCTCGCTGAGGCGTGAGATATATTTAATTTCTCTCCAGTGATCATTAAATTATGCTAATTACTCCCCAGATGTTTTTCATCACAGACCACAGGGTTGGTAATTGAAATGCAATAAGCTATAGACCAACGGTGACGCATGCTTTGTATTCTAAACACAACCTCTTTTTTGGGGGGGATTATCTACAATTGGTTAACTACGTGGCAATATTACTACGTTTTTTCACTTTGTGTTAATTTTCAAGGGTTTTAATTAAATTCACCGTCAATGAAAGTAGATTAGTCCTAATTTTAATACGGATACGGTAGTAATAGTTTAGAAAGTCTTTAATTTCTGGGGTATGTTGGATATTTCCTCCCAGTCAATGCAGCCCACAAAGGGAAAGGTGGGTATGAACAGAACAAACACACTGATTAACTCCCAGGTAGTTTCAATACTGAATATGTGGCAGATATTAAAACGGCTTCTCAACTGCTACATATTCCAAATGGACTTAACAAAATGGTGGGTGTGGGTGTTTAGGGTTGCTTTCAGTGCAACTGGTGGTTACGTTGAGAAACTAGTGTTCTGATTGCCAGCAGAAGAACACTGACTGTTAGGACAGTACTTGAGGAGCAAGATTGAATCGATTGAAGAATATTTGTCAGTGGCTTGTGATGGCTGGTTTTGTTTTGATGTTTTCCCTGGGGTTTTCAGTGTTAGTTATGGTCTGATGTTGCAGCCTGGGGTTTTCAGTGTTAGTTATGGTCTGATGTTGCAGCCTGGGGTTTTCAGTGTTAGTTATGGTCTGATGTTGCAGCCTGGGGTTTTCAGTGTTAGTTATGGTCTGATGTTGCAGCCTGGGGTTTTCAGTGTTAGTTATGGTCTGATGTTGCAGCCTGGGGTTTTCAGTGTTAGTTATGGTCTGATGTTGCAGCCTGGGGTTTTCAGTGTTAGTTATGGTCTGATGTTGCAGCCTGGGGTTTTCAGTGTTAGTTATGGTCTGATGTTGCAGCCTGGGGTTTTCAGTGTTAGTTATGGTCTGATGTTGCAGCCTGGGGACTGGATTATCTGAAAAAGACTTAGGGAGGGCAGAGTTTAATCAATCTACTATGAGCGATTTGCAATCGATAGGTAAAGAGAGATTATAATCTGTTTGGAGGGAATGAATTTGGGTTAGCCAAACATTCAATCATTTGGTCTCTTAGTTCAGAGGTCTCTTAGTCTCTTGGTCTCTTAGTTCTCTTCAGCAGGAAAAACATTTATTTTATTCCTGTATAGTCCTTAGCAACTACTCTTAAACGAATTAACTTACTTTAGTAAAAACAAAAGCTACAGTCTAGTTTACAAAACTGGTATGAATAGCTATTCTAAAGTACATTAAGTTTGGCCTCACAGACGTGTAACGTGTATTCAAGATTGACTACACAATAAAAGCTTGTTATGGGCTTCTAGCCCCGAGAAAACTCTTAAACAATCTCAGTTATGGGAAGAAAAGGACCATGCCAATAACAGTAACTGGCTCTGGGTTTGAAGAGAGGGTTATTGTCTTTCTCTTGCAATTTACGACTCTAATGATGCACTTATGTTGCCCGCTCTTCCCTTTCTCTTACACCTTACCTACTTAAGGAGGAAATCTTGATTGGTAAGTCGATGCTATCCGCAGACTTAGGGATTTACTGTACCTTAGGGTTCGCTGCAGGCTAATTATTTTCTTCTTGCAGGGAAAAAAGCACAATCTGTCCTATTCTGAGGACTTTCTAAGTTAGACTGATGGGATATCTCTGTCTTCAGTCCTTTTCATTTCCACATAATGCCCATTTTGTGATGTTTGTTCAATGTTCTTTAAAACAGGCTTTGTAATGGGGTCGTTGTTGTTCCTTCTCTTGTACTTCTCTCTTTCTCTCACTGGACTTAGCTAAAGCCGTTGGTAGTTTCTATTCACACACTAGTAACTCTTCTTTATGTTCTGTTATTTTGTTCTTCCTTTCATATGTTTGTTTTAGTTCAGTTTATTAAAAAAATATATATATTAAAAAAATCTTTCAATTTGGTTCAGTTTAGTTTTACTTTCCAAGTTATTCGCATGACACAAATTTGCATGACGTCTATAATCTTTTCAAGTTCTCTGTCCCCCCCCCCCCTAAAAAATATATATATATATTCTCTGTGTTTTGGAAGGGAAATACGTGCATTTGTAGAGTATTCCCAATGCATCATACAGGTAGTTGCTTATTGAACTAAACGAAAAAAGAAAAAAAAACATCTCTGGAAGTAAAGCAACATCCTCTTTCTGTCTGTTTACAGGTCTTGCAGTCAAAACCTGGCGGTGAGGTTTTAAACACAACAGTGATTCTCCGACACACTTTGTCCAATCAGAGCAAAGGACCACAGGATTACGATTCCGGGAACGACACGTCTTCCCCACCATCGACCAAAACCGGCATTTCACAGTCAAACGTCATCGGCGACAAAAAGGTCCTTTGCCATGCGCCGGCTTCACCGGAGAAACTGAAGTTCAGGGACGGAGACAACGCGTCCGACTCTGGGAACTCTGTGACCAGCTATGCTTCCCTGTGTAAACCTCTGCATGTGGAAGGTGGTTTGTCTACTGCAACTTTCAACAGGAACGGCAAGAGGTGAGCTTTCCATCCTTAAAGAATATCGTACTATAGGTGATGAAAAGTGCTACTTGAAGTCAAGGACCAGAAATGTTCCTAGATTTACTTTTTTCTCAAAATGTAAGCCATCCATATACATAGTGTAAGGAGGACATCTCTATATTTTCACAATTGCAGCAGACATTGATTAAACATTGATGGAATTCCACTGTTATCATTGCAGTGAGCCGGTGAAGACTTCAGGATGTGGAGCCAAGGTGGGGAGACCTCAGAAGACTGTCTCCATCTCTCCGTTGAGGACGGTCACCTCTTCACGTAAGAGGACTAAAGCCAACTCCTCCAGCAGCAGCAGCAGAAGCAGGAGTAGATCCTCTGGGAGCTCCAGACACTCTGGACGCTACTCTCAAAGCCGATCGCTGTCATCTGCCAGGTTGGTTTCACTTAGGTTCTAATGTACTTCACTGACACCTCCAGTAGCCACTTGAAATAATGTGGGCTTTCCCTGAGCTCCATTGAAGTAAATGTGTTGTGCTTTGTCTTAAGGTCATACTCCCGTTCACCGAGCTACTCAGCTGGTTTGAGAAGGAAAGGAAGTGTAGGCAGTGGTAGGTCCAGAGGAAGATACTCCAGGAACAGTGAAGACAGGTAAAAAAAAGCTTTGCATATCTACTCTAGCTCAGGTAACCACTTCTGGCACTACTATTGTACTAGCATGATGATAGCAGAAGGTGCCAGTATGGTGGGTTTAAAATATATACAAATTATAGAATTGCTAATGAGAGATGCCATCTGACATTGGTAGGGTCCGAGAGAGGAAGAGGGACCCCAGCTCCTGGGAGAAAGATGTGAAACACAACAGTCAGAAGCATAGCGGGAAGAGGCAAAAACGCAGGTCCTACTCTCCCATGAGAAAAAGGAGGAGAGATTCACCCAGTCACCTGGAAGCCAGGAGGATAACCAGGTCTGCTATTCTCTTTTCAGCTGATACACTTTCACACATTTGTGACAGGCATGTTTTTATTCTTTTATTATTTTACTATACTTGGTATAAACGTATTCATTCTAACCACAGACTCAAGCCTGGTTCGCTCCTAACTGAGTCCCTTTTATTTTAATCATCGACAATGGCCCCCAGTTTGCCTCAAAGACTGTTGAAGGACTGGACTGTAAAAGGAAGGCAATAAACCTGATTCCTTGTCTACTAGTCTAAACAAGCTGCAATGGATCAAGCGAGACAGCTCCAGTGCATTCGGAAAGTATTCAGACCTCTTGACTGTTTCTACATTTTGTTACTTTCATCCTTATTGTAAAATTGATTAAATCACCCCCCCCCCCCCCATCATTAACCTACCCCATAATGACAAAGAAAAAACAGATGTTTTTATTTAAAAGTGTTGCTAATTTATAAATAAATAAAAAACGGACATATCACATTTACATAAGTATTCAGACCCCTTTACTCAGTACTTTGTTGAAGCACCTTTGGCAGCAATAACAGCCTTGAGTCTTCTTGGGTGTGACGCTACAAGCTTGGCACACCTGTATTTGGGGAGTATCTCCCATTCTTCTCTGCCGATCTCAGGTTGGATGGGCAGTGTCGCTGCACAGCTATGTTCAGGTCTCCAGAGATGCTCAATCGGGTTCAAGTCCGGGCTCTGACTGGGCCACAAGAACATTCAGAGACTTGTCCCGAAGCCACTCCTGCGTTGGTTTGGCTGTGTGCATATGGTCGTTGTCCTGGTGGAAAGTGAACCTTCGCCCCAGTCTGAGGATCTGAGCACCGAACAGCAGGTTTTCATCAAGGAGCTCTCTGTACTTTGCTTCGTTCATATTACCCTCAATCCTGACTAGTCTCCCATGCAGATGAAAAACATCCCCACAGCATGATGCTGCCACCACCATTTATTTATTTATTTTTATTTTACCATTATTTTACCAGGTAAGTTGACTGAGAACACGTTCTCATTTGCAGCAACGACCTGGGGAATAGTTACAGGGGAGAGGAGGGGGATGAATGAGCCAATTGTAAACTGGGGATTGTTAGGTGACCATGATGGTTTGAGGGCCAGATTGGGAATTTAGCCAGGACACCAGGGTTAACACCCCTACTCTTACGATAAGTGCCATGGGATCTTTAATGACCTCAGAGAGTCAGGACACCCGTTTAACGTCCCATCCGAAAGACGGCACCCTATACAGGACAGTGTCCCCAATCACTGCCCTGGGGCATTGGGATATATTTTTTTTTTTAGACCAGAGGAGAGAGTGCCTCCTACTGGCCCTCCAACACCACTTCCAGCAGCATCTGGTCTCCCATCCAGGGACTGACCAGGACCAACCCTGCTTAGCTTCAGAAGCAAGCCAGCAGTGGTATGCAGGGTGGTATGCTGCTGGCTTGCACCATGCTTCACCGTAGGGATGGTGCCAGGTTTCCTCCAGATGTGACTCTTGGCATTCAGGCCAATGAGTTTGATCTTGGTTTCATTAGACCAGAGAATCTTGTTTCTCATGGTCTGAGAGTTCTTTAGGTGCCTTTTGGAAAACTCCAAGCTGGCTGTCGTGTGCCTTTTACTGAGGAGTGGCTTCCGTCTGGCCACTACCATAAAGGCCTGATTGGTGGAGTGCTGCAGAGATGTTTTCCTTGTGGAAGGTTGTCCCAGCTCCACAGAGGAACTCTGAAGTTCTGTCAGAGTGGCCATTGGGTTCTTGGTCACCTCCCTTAACAAGGCCCTTCTCCCCCGATTGCTCAGTTTGGCCGGGCGGCCAGCTCTAGGAAGAGTCTTGGTGGTTCCAAACTCGTTTCATTTAAGAATGATTGAGGCCGCTGTGTTCTTGGGGACCTTCTATGCTGCAATATTATTTTGGTACCCTTCCCCAAATCTAACCCTCAATACAATCCTGTCTCGAATCTCTAAGGACATTTCCTTTGACCTCATGGCTTGGTTTTTGCTCTGACATGCACTGTCAACTGTGGGACCTTAAATAGACAGGTGTGTGCCTTTCCAAATCATGCCCAATCAATTGAATTTACCACAAGTGAACTCCAGTCAAGTTGTAGAAATGTCTTAAGGATGATCAATGGAAACAGGATGCACCTGAGCTCAATTTTGAGTCTCATAGCAAAGGGTCTGAATACTTATGTAAATAAGGTATTTCAGTTTTTGCTTTGTCATTCTGGGGTGTTGTGATGTCATTATGGGGTATTGTGATGTCATTATGGGGTTTTGTTTGTAGATTGATGAGGAAGATGTTTTAATTAATCCATTTTAGAATAAAGCTGTAACGTAACAAAATGTGGGAAAAGTCAAGGGGTCTGAATACCTTCCAAAAGCAGTGTAAATGAAACAGTTCTGCTCATGATTATGCATTGAAATGTTCACAGTATAATGTTGTTTCAAGGTGTGACAGCTATATCTAAAATAACTTTCTCCTGACCTGAACACGAGCTGAAATAATTTTCTGAAGAAAGTGTAACATAACAATCCAGGCATGATTACTTAGGCCGGTATTCAATCAATGTGGTGTTCACCCTGTATGTTAAGAAAAAGCTATGATTTCATGACAATATCCAATTTCCAATGACCATGAGAGGAATGTGGTTAGCACCTCCGATTCAGCAGAAACATTCAGAATGAAACCGCAATGCATGTTTTCCAAAATCTTTGCAGTTGATTGAATTTCAACTTATTTTTCACATTTTGTATGTGTTTAGTCCAATCCCTCTCATGCTAACCATCTCTCTGATTCCTCACAGTGCCAGGAAGAGACCCATCCCCTACTTCCGTCCCAGTCCTTCGTCCAGCAGTCGCTCTACCAGCGTATCCTCTTGGAGCAGCCTCTTCACAAGGAGCCGCAGCCCCAGCCCTGGCCTCTGCCTCAGCCGATCCAGGAGTAGGAGCCGAGGAAGAAGTAGGAGTTACTCCTCCTACAGGAGCTACAGTCGCAGCTCGTCTTGGAACTCCATCTTTGGGAGTCGGAGCCGGAGTCGGAGCTATGACTCGTTGGATGGTTACAGCAAGAACAAGAACCGGCGCTGAGTTATAAAACAGACTGAGGAAGAGGAGACTGACTTATCAGCAGACTGAGTTAGCAACAGACTGAGTTATCAACAGACTGAAGAGGAGACTGCACTATGATTCCCCAAGTCAACAGGAGAACAGCGAAAGTATGGGGACATGTTTTCATCTCTTTGCATCATTCCATGTTAGATCTCTGAGCGAGAACCTTCAAGCAATTGTTTTACCATACATTGAATTGCTTGGCAGATGAATTACCATTTGAATTGTACCAGTGCTGTTCACATTGCCCAGACAGAAACCATTGGAAATAGATTGATTGAATTTTGTCTTTCGTTCATTTTTGTCCATCCCCAGTGCAATGTCCAGAGACAGTTTTGTCTTGTGACACTCTTCCTCTGACATCCATGAGTGAAATGAAGGATGAAGGAGCACCATTCATTTTTACCCTTTGATAAACTCTTTGTTTCATAAGAACTCTTACGTTTAATTTATGATCTGGGATGTGCACTAGAAAGGTCTTTTGGGACAATTTCAGTAGGTTTGTGAATGTGTGTATTTTCAAACAGCGTGTTTTTCAGCAACGTAGAAAAAGGTGGGTTGCTTCTCTGATCCCAGCTCTTCAGAAGGTAGAACACAAACATGCCTCCTCTGAGAAATGGAGGAGGAGGAGGAGGAGGAGGAGGAGGAGGAGGAGGAGGAGGAGGAGGAGGTGGTCCCGGTGGCAAACAAACTGCTTGTCAGCTCAAATACCAGTTTTATTTATCCTCTGATCAAGTGGAAACCATTTGAAATGTCATTCCTTGTAAAATGATGGTGAATTAACAAATCACTCTGCAGAAGACCAGGACTGAGAAAGGCGTTTGTCATGATCCAGATATCCTGAAAATGTCCAGGAAAGCATTATTTTCCCTTACAACCCCGAGTGACACTGAACAATTTCGATATCTGAATTGCAACACCTGGGGTAGGGGTTAAATGACAATTTAAACACTGATTCATATTTAGGTTGTCATATTTTTTCATTCATCTTGGTGGTTATGTATTAATGTATTTATTTATGGTTGATCTTTATGTGTTCTATGAGTTCTATGTGTTCTATGAGTTCTATGTGTTCTATGAGTTCTATAAGTTCTATGTGTTCTGAGTTCTATGTGTTCTATGTGTTGTATGAGTTATATGAGTTATATGAGTTCAATAAGTTATATGGGTTCTATGTGTTCTATGAGTTCTATGTGTTCTATGAGTTTGATTCCTTTGACTAAAACTTGAATAAGAGAGAGTGTTGAAAGGTTTTACTCTTTTGACAGAGAGGAAATTCAACATTGGATGAATCTACTATTTTGTATAACGGTCTGAAACAGCACTCTAACATAATTTGCTTGAATTGAGTTTGGTAATGAGTTTGGTATTTCAGAACCTCATCGGTCTTGTTTTGTTGCCTGTCCGAAGGACAATTTAAAAAATGTTTTAGTGTCCTGCATACTTGTAACGTGTTTACAATCATATTTCTGCATTTGTGTCACCTCTCAGTAATGGTATCTGTTTGTTTCTATGCAACACCATTATGTCACTGGGGTTCTACTCTGTCTATGATGTGATGTTATGGTCTGAATGAAGAAAGTTCCAGTTTAAACTCTACAATGGACAGTCTGAATGCCAGTCTGTTTGTGCTTTCACGCCAACTCAATGTCACCCATTGAAAGTAATGGAGTTGGCAAGAGATCAAACCGATCTGGGACCAGGCTACAATAAACAATGTAATGGCATATAGATTCAGACAATACTACTTCACTTTTTTTGAAATGTTACCTTCAACTATTCCCCTCTTCTCTTTTGAGGGGAATGCTATTTTGTTCAGAGGATGTCCTATAAAAAGCCACAACCGAGAATACAGAAAAAAAGAAAGAGGAAACTAAAAGCTTGTGTGTCAGAGAAGACAACCCCAACCATGACTTTTAGCCTCAATGAATAGTCTACTGTATTTGTTAAATTATATATTATGTGGGCTCGTAGTGCACTGTTTGAATAAAATTAGTATTTAGAACCGCTGTTCCTGCCCGTACTGTATATCATTGAAATGGTTTTATTTCTGTATTATGTCTAATCTGTCACATTGTATATCTTCGTTCAGTGTGTGCTCCAGGCAAGAGGGTCTGTTCTCTATGCATTGTACTGTATAATCATCTGAGGTCCTTTATCTGAATGTTCAATGACTTGTCCAAAAGTATAGATATATTGGGAGGAAGATGACAAGTATTTTACATGGTAGTTATGCTTTTAGGTGAACCACTCCCTCGAGGCCCTAAAATACCATTCCATGAGGTAAAGTGTAAACTATAAAATGTATATGTAATTACTGTGGTGTAAATATGCATCGGCACTGTATACATTAATTATATGAGGGATGAAGTATAATTAATTTAGAATTTGTGGAATAGTCAATCAAATGATCAATGAATCTACACATGTACTGGTATGGTAAACTTGGTAAACACATGTACTGGTATGGTAAACTTGGTAAACACATGTACTGGTATGGTAAACTTGGTAAACACATGTACTGGTATGGTAAACTTGGTAAACACATGTACTGGTATGGTAAACTTGGTAAACACATGTACTGTGTGTAGATACATTGCCTCACTGTTGTCAGCTCAGCTGTAAGCGCTCTGATTTTCCATCACCATTACTAGGCTATATGATGTGTTTCTATAATGGCCATTGAACTTCTACTGAAAGAAAAATAATCGAGTATCAAGGCACAAGTCGTGACCAAAATGCAGACACAGGAGGCACATGGTTGGAGTCTTACAATGTTTATTAATCCAAAAGGAGTAGGCAAGAGAATGGTCGTGGACAGGCAAAAAGGTCAAAACCAGATCAGAGTCCCAGAGGTACAGAGTGGCAGACAGGCTCGTGGTCAAGGCAGGCAGAATGGTCAGGCAGGCGGGTACAGAGTCCAGAAACAGGCAAGGGTCAAAATCGTGAGACTAGAAAAAAATGAGAATAGAAAAAAGTAGGAGAACGTGGGAAACCGCTGGTTGACTTGGAACATACAAGACTTACTGGCACAGAGAGACAGGAGACACAGGGATAAATACACTGGGGAAAATAGGCGACACCTGGAGGGGGTGGAGACAATAACGAGGACAGGTGAAACAGATCAGGGTGTGACAGCGAGCCAAGAAAGCATTTGGGAAACTGGGGGGGAATTGAGAAATATTGGAAACTATATCAGTGGGTTATATAGGTCTTTGTGCTTGAACTCCATGCCTGATCATGTTGAAAACAGAAGGTTAAATAACAAGGCGCATGATAAGACTGATGCTCCAGTGTGTTAAATGATGCAGTCTCTCATTTTCTCTGTGAATGAGCAATAATGTGGAGATGGAGAGCCAGGATGCGTTTTCCCACTGGCACACAGCAGGGTGTCAGTGTGAGCTTGACTTGTTGTAATGCTTCAGCTGAAATCGGATTGTCCTCCCCTTGAACCCGTAAAATAAACCCTTATCCCTCCCCTTCCCATATATTGTGAGCAATTATTTATATATACAATAGATGACTGACAGGGAGGCGCTGTTTAGAAGCCACCATGCCTCCATCTTGGCACTACCCCACCCATTGTAAGAAATATTCTGGAATCTATAGAAATATATGTATTAATGTCTATAGTACATTTGTTTTTGACATGTTTATTATATTACAGACACTTTACAAACATACTTTTAAATTCTATTATGTGAGCTAAACAAAAATAAATGTTAAAAAATCCTTTAAGCGGTAATCAGCGGTAGAAACAAAAACAAAGCTTTTACCCGCCATTGTTTCGGTAAAAAGCTGAGGGATGGGGCTGGAGAAATGTACCACTCTCAAATTCACAGACAGAGATGTGGATGCAAGGACTGACCATCAATAATATCAAAAGTATAGTTTTAACCATGTTTTGAGGCTATACATTATTTGTTTACATTTACTTTGTTTACAAACATTGGAGTAAAACAAGCTTAAATGTTGTGTTCTGATGTGGTTAGACAGTTGAACTAAGCTCATGAGGCATTTATAAGTTATACTCTTCAAGAATCAATGGGTACATATCATTCAAGAATCAATGGGTACATATCATTCAAAGCCATACAACTCTCCTTCCGTGGCCTCCAACTGCTCTTGAATGCAAGTAAAACTAAATGCATGCTCTTCAACCGATCGCTGCCTGCACCCACCTGCCCGACTAGCATCACTACTCTGGACGGTTCTGACTTAGAATATGTGGACAACTACAAATACCTAGGTGTCTGGTTAGACTGTAAACTCTCCTTCCAGACTCACACTAAGCATCTCCAATCCCAAAATACATCTAGAATTGGCTTCCTATTTTGCAACAAAGCATCCTTCACTCATGCTGCCAAACATACTTTTGTAAAACTGACCATCCTACCGATCCTTGACTTCGGCGATGTCATTTACAAAATAGCCTTCGACACTCTACTCAGCAAATTGGATGTAGTCTATCACAGTGCCATCCGTTTCATCACCAAAGCCCCATATACTACCCACCACTGCGACCTGTACGCTCTCGTTGGCTGGCACTGGCTTCATATTCGTCACCAAACCCACTGGCTCCAGGTCATCTATAAGTATTTGCTAGGTAAAGCCCCACCTTATCTCAGCTCACTGGTCAGCACAGCAGCACCCACCCATAGCACGCCCCCCAGCAGGTATATTTCACTGGTCATCCCCAAAGCCAACTGCTCGTTTGGCTGCCTTTCCTTCCAGTTTTCTGCTGCCAATGACTGGAACTAATGGTAAAAATCACTGAAGCTGGAGTCTTAAAACTCCCTCACTAACTTTAAGAATCAGCTGTCAGAGCAGCTTACCGATCTCTGTACCTGTACACAGCCACCCAACTACCTCATCCCCATATTGTTATTTATTTTTTTGCTCCTTTGCACCCCAGTATCTCTACTTGCACATCATCATCTGCACATCTATCACTCCAGTATGAATGCTAAATTGTAATTATTTTCACGTCTAAGGCCTACTTATTGCCCAGCTCCTTACTCTTCTACATTTGCATACACTGTATATATTTTTTTTCTATTGTGTTATTGACTGTACATTTGTTTATGTGTAACTCTGTGTTGTTTGTGTCGCACTGCTTTGCTTTATCTTGGCCAGGTTGCAGTTGTAAATGAGAACTTGTTCTCAACTAGCCTACCTGGTTAAATAAAGAGTCAAAAAAATCTATGTAGCAACTGCTGATTGCCCTTTTAAATTTTAATTCCATAATGTATCATTTTTCATTTTAATTTTTAAACGTGATACTGTTGGGCCCTCTAGTCAAAAAATCCTATAGAGAAAATAATAGCAGATTTTGGCCAAGATAAAGAACCCCATACAAGTCCAATATGACTGGTTCTGAAATCTGATAGGATTTTTCTATTGATCATAGTGTAAAGGAACTTGCAGCCTTGAATCACTCCCAAACTGTGATGGTGTGTTAAAGAGATTGACAATCGCAGGTAATTATCACTGGTGTAAATAGGCAAATATACGGTGATTGTACTCCAGAGACACGGTAGAGAGGCTGGTTCCCAGTTTACTGGTCTTTAATCTTGATTGCAGTTTGACATAAATCTTCAGGTTTCTGTGCCATATTTAGCTGTGAGATTGTCCAAACAAGAGCTCTGTTCAAATCCCCATACTTTCATACTGTATACTACATAGTTAATGAGTATATACTATTAGTTAATTTTAGTATACTGTAAACGAACGGTATCATTTCAGTTGAGCGTACTAGCGCTACGCCTGTCTACCGCAAGTTAATTATGTTGCTATGCAACCTCTTGCTATCTTGTTAGCATAACAAAACATTACTAGCTAGACATTTTATGACTTCGGGTGTGTTTCATAAATTCAATCTGGAGTGCCAGAGTGCTCTCTGGGCGTTCGTAAATTCAGAGCGTTATCAGATTGTCGGTTCGTAAATTCAGAGCGTTATCAGATTGTCAGTTCGTAAATTCAGAGCGTTATCAGATTGTCAGTTCGTAAATTCAGAGCGTTATCAGATTGTCAGTTCGTAAATTCAGAGCATTATCAGATTGTCGGTTCGTAAATTCAGAGCGTTATCAGATTGTCAGTTCGTAAATTCAGAGCATTATCAGATTGTCAGTTCGTAAATTCAGAGCGTTATCAGATTGTCAGTTCGTAAATTCAGAGCATTATCAGATTGTCGGTTCGTAAATTCAGAGCGTTATCAGATTGTCAGTTCGTAAATTCAGAGCGTTATCAGATTGTCAGTTCGTAAATTCAGAGCATTATCAGATTGTCGGTTCGTAAATTCAGAGCGTTATCAGATTGTCGGTTCGTAAATTCAGAGCATTATCAGATTGTCGGTTCGTAAATTCAGAGCGTTATCAGATTGTCGGTTCGTAAATTCAGAGCGTTATCAGATTGTCGGTTCGTAAATTCAGAGCGTTATCAGATTGTCAGTTCGTAAATTCAGAGCATTATCAGATTTCATTTCGTAAATTCTGGGGGATTATCAGATTGTCAGTTCGTAAATTCAGAGCGTTATCAGATTGTCAGTTCGTAAATTCAGAGCGTTATCAGATTGTCAGTTCGTAAATTCAGAGCGTTATCAGATTGTCAGTTCGTAAATTCAGAACGTTATCAGATTGTCAGTTCGTAAATTCAGAGCGTTATCAGATTGTCAGTTCGTAAATTCAGAGCATTATCAGATTGTCGGTTCGTAAATTCAGAGCGTTATCAGATTGTCAGTTCGTAAATTCAGAGCGTTATCAGATTGTCAGTTCGTAAATTCAGAGCGTTATCAGATTGTCAGTTCGTAAATTCAGAGCATTATCAGATTGTCAGTTCGTAAATTCAGAGCGTTATCAGATTGTCAGTTCGTAAATTCAGAGCATTATCAGATTGTCGGTTCGTAAATTCAGAGCGTTATCAGATTGTCAGTTCGTAAATTCAGAGCGTTATCAGATTGTCAGTTCGTAAATTCAGAGCATTATCAGATTGTCGGTTCGTAAATTCAGAGCGTTATCAGATTGTCGGTTCGTAAATTCAGAGCATTATCAGATTGTCGGTTCGTAAATTCAGAGCGTTATCAGATTGTCGGTTCGTAAATTCAGAGCGTTATCAGATTGTCGGTTCGTAAATTCAGAGCGTTATCAGATTGTCAGTTCGTAAATTCAGAGCATTATCAGATTTCAGTTCGTAAATTCTGGGGGATTATCAGATTGTCAGTTCGTAAATTCAGAGCGTTATCAGATTGTCAGTTCGTAAATTCAGAGCGTTATCAGATTGTCAGTTCGTAAATTCAGAGCGTTATCAGATTGTCAGTTCGTAAATTCAGAACGTTATCAGATTGTCAGTTCGTAAATTCAGAGCGTTATCAGATTCTCAGTTCGTAAATTCAGAGCATTATCAGATTGTCGGTTCGTAAATTCAGAGCGTTATCAGATTGTCGGTTCGTAAATTCAGAGCGTTATCAGATTGTCGGTTCGTAAATTCAGAGAGTTCCACTCTTGGAGCATTCAGAACACGCACTGGACGCTCTGACCGAGGAGTAGCGTTGATCCGAGCGTTTTGACCTCACAATGGCAGTCATGCACCCAACCCAACTGGCTAACATTGACTAGCTTGCTAGCTACTTCCAGACACAAATGAGAGAACACTTGAGAGACCATTTTACTCGCCCAAGCAGAGCTGGTTAGGCTGTTTTCATGTTATCTGGAGCGTTGGTGACTGTAACGATTTTTTTCCGACGTTTACTGACACCGACCATTATCAACAGGTGTTGAGCGTTTGTAAATTCATCAGTTATTCTGCGCTCTGGCACACTCAGACAAGATTGCTTTGAAATCGGAGTAGATGGCCAGAGCGAATTTATGAACGCACCCAAATTAACAATGTCCATTGAGAATGCACAACGACTATACCGCTAAGCTAAGAATGATGTGATTAATCAAGTCAATAAACGTTGGGTAGTTTGTTAGGTAGCATATAGTTAATATACTGGCAAGTTCGATGTATTAGTAGCCTACTAACGATGTTACTTAGGTAGCTAGCTAACATACAGGTACATACCGCTGTAATGATATGCTACGCAGTTCGTAAGGATACCGTAGCTAACACATGTTCAGCCAAACACGACGTGTAACGTAACTTATTTGAAACGTCATTACTTTCTTACATTGCTCAACATTTTCTTAACATTTGTCATAATTAAAGCAATGAATTTGTATCTGCACTCGTCGGACTTCGGCTGCATATTTTCCACAATTTTCTTCAAATCTGAAAATGTTGTGAAGCCACGCCCATTTTCGGAAAGAATTGTATTATGGGCCCTAAAAGCACGGAAATAGTGTCCACTGCTTGTATACTTCATATTTTGCCGAATGTTGTACGACATTGGCATACTAACTATATCGATACTATGACCAATAAGCATAATACAGACTTAACGTACGTCACAAATAGTATGGTTAGTGCGGTTAGTATGAGTTTTCGAACACAGTTCAAATGTATTTATCCAATTGTGGTGTCCATACAATGTGGTCTGAAATAACAATGAATAGAATAATATCAAGACTATGGCTTGACAGGTTGTAATAGATAAGTAGACAGGGCTAATGAAGGGGCTGCTGCAGTCACTATGGGAGCTCTTTCTAGAGCGCCCAGTTAAATTGTGCACAAGAGCATTTTTTTTACTATGTAAATCAAATCAAATCCAATTTTATTGGTCACGTACACGTGTTTAGCAGATGTTATTATAGGTGTAGCGAAATGTTTGTGCATCTAGTACCAATAGCAGCAATATCTAACAAGTAATATCTAACAATTTCACATTCAACAACTTGTGTTGTTCTGGGTCTTATTTATAATGCGTCTGCCGCCAATACAATCCCCCCCGGACATTCCTGCTTCATAGACAACAGCCCTAAGGGCAATAAAATAGGGGATGTGGGGCCATCCTCTTTGAAATGTTCAAACACATCCCCCCCAGTTCAACGAGGTCCCTACACATCAATCATCATGACAACTTCAAAGGAATAGATGCAATATAGACATAAATTAACACACACACTCTAACACCTGACAACAGGAGCAGGATGCCCTTATATGGGCATCACCATGTGACACCTTCTCGCCAGGATGTCCTGACCGGATGCCCATATTTGGGCATGCACACGTCATCCAGACATAGGGTCATAAATCAAACGTTTGACGCGCGCCGTCTACTTTATTCTCTCTAGCGTCTGATAAATGACTAAAATGTCAAATGTAAACATGATTAAAACATTCACAACTTCGGCAGGAAACATAAGGAAATAAAATCTGTAATTACAGTTATTGCATTCACGCACAGTGAAGGATAAACCTGTTAGAATAATATTGGTATAAAAGTAGAGATTCCCTGCACTGCCACAGGTGGCTGTTTTAAGCAATATATTTTGTATCATTGTGATTACCTTATAGGGCACATCACTGTACTCTATACTCCTCTGTAAACTAGTCATCTCTGTATACCCATCGCAAGACCCACTGATTGACGCTTATTTATAAAACCCTCTTAGGCCTCACTCCCCCCTATCTGAGATATGTACTGCAGCCCTCATCCTCCACATACAACACCCGTTCTGCCAGCCACATTCTGTTAAAGGTCCCCAAAGCACACACATCCCTGGGTCGCTCCTCTTTTCAGTTTGCTGCTGCTATCGACTGGAACGAGCTGCAACAAACACTCAAACTGGACAGTTTTATCTCAATCTCTTCATTCAAAGTCTCAATCATGGACACTCTTACTGACAGTTGTGTCTGCTTCGCGTTATGTATTGTTGTCTCTACCTTCTTGCCCTTTGTGCTGTTGTCTGTGCCCAATAATGTTTGTATCATGTTTTGTTCTGCTACCATGTTGTTTTGCTACCATGTTGTTGTCATGTGTTGCTGCCTTGCTATGTTGTTGTCTTAGGTCTCTCTTTATGTAGTGTCATGTTGTCTCTCTTGTCTTGATGTGTGTTTTGTCCTATATTTATATGTTATTTATTTTTATTTGTTTTATTTTTAATCCCAGCCCCTTATGGTAGGCTTTCATTGCCTTTTGGTAGGCCTTCATTGTAAATAAGAATTTGTTCTTAACTGAATAATAAAGGTTAAAAAATACATTTTTATTTTCGACAGGAACAAAACGATAATATTACAATATGATTCTAATAGAGGTGACAATCCTTTTTTTTATGTAACCTATATTTAACTAGGCAATCCTATATGATTCTATTTGAAAAATCACAAACACTAAAGTATTTTTTGACTAAGGCAAAATGTACAGACACACCGTAAATACATGTCATACATACTGACAAACCTGACTCATTAGTTATATTGTTTTATCCGTATGGTGACATCAGTGTGTTTGCCCCTTGCTCTCCCCCAGCCTCTGAGTCTCCACCTATCTCCCAGGCTGCGCCTGAAGCCATGCGTTATTTTCTATTAAAAAGATAATGAGTCACTGGGGTATGGATGGTTTCAACGGACAAGACTGTTGGGCCAGTGACACCATCCAGCGCTAATGGCTAAACTTGGACGGACAGGGAGGGGCTTCTTCTGTCAGCTGTTGCGTTGTGGCGCCCAGAGGCACCGCACACTTTCTGGACATTGTTTTGCACACTCACCGTCAGGCAAAACGGTAGCCATATAAAACGGTCTTCCAGTCGATATAAGGTCAGTTAAACTCAAAGACCGTATTCAACTTCGAGGATACTAAGGGAAGGGGTCGTCACAAGTCGATGTCCGTTATTTTGGGGTGATTCAATGCGTAACTGTCTTGAGCGCAACACCTGAAGAACATAGATACAATTTCGTTTTTAGGAAATCATCTGGTTTACAATTTTTTTCTCTCATTGTCTACTATATATTTATATTCCTTTGGCAATTGTCAGCTCCGGGAGAGTAAACTTGGACAGAGTAAACTTTTTTCTTACTTTTCTTATTTGGAGCAGCAGCCAGTTGATCATGGCAGAAGACTTCTACACTCTGGGAACGCTGGGTAGTAGGCAGAGGGTCCCCCGAGACCCTTTCAGAGAGAGTCCGTCACTGGCCTCTCGGTTTATGGACGATGACTTTGGGATGTCCCCTTTCCCTGAAGACTTGTCAATGGACTGGCCCGGTTGGGCTCGGCCTAGCCGGCTCAGCACGCGGCTTTCCGCACCATTCACGGGCACTCTGCGCACAGGGTTTCCACCAACGCGTTCATCGACTGGGCAGCCGCCTGTGTACAGCACGAGATACAACGAGTCCCCCCGCAGCTCTCCGACCCAGACGCCGGGAGAGCCGTGGAAAGTTTGTGTGAACGTCCACAGCTTCAAACCAGAGGAACTTAACATCAAAACCAAAGATGGGTTTGTAGAAGTATCAGGTGAGGACATATTAATTTAGGCGCTATTCAATGTGTATCTCTGCGGCGTTACAGATTGCGCGATATAAATTTAAAGGTAATTTCCGATTGAGGCGTCATACTGTTTGCAGTGTTTACAGTGAACGTAGTCTCCGATAACGCGGGAACATTGCCTTTAAATTTCAATCACACTGTAACGCTGAACTTCCGCAATACGGATTGAATATAGCCATAGTCCTACTTCAAATATACAGTAATTGACTTGAACACATCTAAGAAAAAAGTGTCTATTGTCAGAGTGCAGTTGCTTTGGGGATCAATAAGAAACATTAACAACTGTACTTATATAGGCTATTGTGTCACATTTGAAAATGAAATAATATGCATCGTCTCATACATACAATTAAAGTACACAACAGACAGGATTATTTACAAAATAGTTTTATTCATATTTAAAATATGTACATCATATATTCTCATAGCCCGCTCATATGATATGGATGTTTGAATAGCCTACAACCTACGATATATCGGGCAGTAGGGTCCATGACTTGCAGATTGCCAGCCCTGTTCATCAAGCCCAGGCACCTGTTCAGATGCCTCCAGAATCACTCACCCATGAGACAGATATAGATTTAAGTGAGGAAGGCCCATGACAACAGTCTCTGTCCAGAAGGAGACAAGCAACACACTGCTGTTAGTATTAGAGAATGTTTTGGAACTGTTATTCTGCCCGGTGATAGCTGACTAGACCCTTCAGTAATTATTTAATCATATGCTCTTGTTGTGCTACCATGCTCTGATCCTAGGAACCAAATACACTGAACAGCTTGTTTCTGGAAGTATTATTCTGCCTGGCGATAGCTGATTAGTGCCTACACCCCCCTTGAGTATTTAATCAATTCATACAGTATAATCTCTGAGTTTGTTTTGTTACCAAGCACTGAACTGATTTACTGAAGTAAAATGAACTGCTGATTGTAGAACTAAATAAGTACAGGGGTTATATAAACCTTCTATCCAGGGCATCCATACAATCTTTGAGTTTGTTATGTTTTTACCAGGTCTTGAATGTTGGTTGAAATAAGTATCAAATATATTTAAAGCTGTCCATGGCTTCTTTAGACTGTAGACTAAATATTTAACGGACAACTGAAGAATGCCAGGTGGAGTGTAAGTTACCAGAGAGAAGAGACTAGGCCTCATACGGAGCTTTTTATAAACACAGTGTTGGTATGCCATTAGGGTCATTCAGTCAGCTAGCGCCATGGAGCTAAGGCCTGCCTGCCTCTGGGGGCTCTTCCTGCCTGCCTGCCTCTGTGACCTGACCTGTTCTAAATGTGTGTCTGTGAGAGCATGTCATAAGCATGTTAAAGTCGGGGTTAACATGGCCAGGCCGTGCTTTCTCTCATGTCATGTGTAGATAGTAACCGTCAAAAGTCAACCTAACTTTGGCTGAACAGAGTTTTTGCCTCGTAGTAGTTTCTGAGTTATCACAAAGCAGTGTGTCCTTGGGACTGCAGCAAAAAAAAGACACTTGGAATGGATGTATATCATACTTGCAATTAAGAAACTAATGTGATCTGACAAGTGCAGTCTGAGTGTGTTACCAAGGCAGTTAGGAATGTGACATCCGTACCACACGGGACTGAGGGAGGATGAGAGGCTCAAGGAGACTGAGGGAGGGTGAGATGTTCAGGGAGACAGAGAGGGTGAGAGGTTCAGGGAGACTGAGAAGGGGAGAGGTTCAGGGAAACTGAGAGGGTGAGAGGTTCAGGGAGACAGAGAGGGTGAGAGGTTCAGGGAGACTGAGAGGGTGAACGGTTCAGGGAGACTGAGAGGGTGAGAGGTTCAGGGAGACAGAGAGGGGGAGAGGTTCAGGGAGACAGAGAGGGTGAGAGGTTCAGGGAGACAGAGAGGGTGAGAGGTTCAGGGAGACTGAGAGGGTGAACGGTTCAGGGAGACTGAGAGGGTGAGAGGTTCAGGGAGACAGAGAGGGTGAGAGGTTCAGGGAGACAGAGAGGGTGAGAGGTTCAGGGAGACAGAGAGGGTGAGAGGTTCAGGGAGACTGAGAGGGTGAACGGTTCAGGGAGACTGAGAGGGGGAGAGGTTCAGGGAGACAGACAGGGTGAGAGGTTCAGGGAGACTGAGAGGGTGAGAGGCTCAGGGAGACTGAGAGGGTGAGAGGTTCAAGGAGGCAGAGAGGGTGAGAGGTTCAGGGAGACTGAGAGGGCGAGAGGTTCAGGGAGACAGAGAGGGCGAGAGGTTCAGGGAGACAGAGAGGGTGAGAGGTTCAGGGAGACTGAGAGGGTGAACGGTTCAGGGAGACAGAGAGGGTGAGAGGTTCAGGGAGACAGAGAGGGTGAGAGGTTCAGGGAGACTGAGAGGGTGAACGGTTCAGGGAGACAGAGAGGGTGAGAGGTTCAGGGAGACAGAGAGGGTGAGAGGTTCAGGGAGACTGAGAGGGTGAACGGTTCAGGGAGACAGAGAGGGTGAGAGGTTCAGGGAGACAGAGAGGGTGAGAGGTTCAGGGAGACAGAGAGGGTGAGAGGTTCAGGGAGACTGAGAGGGTGAGAGGTTTAGGGAGACAGAGAGGGTGAGAGGTTCAGGGAGACAGAGAGGGTGAGAGGTTCAGGGAGACAGAGAGGGAGAGAGGTTCAGGGAGACAGAGAGGGTGAGAGGTTCAGGGAGACTGAGAGGGTGAGAGGTTCAGGGAGACTGAGAGGGTGAACGGTTCAGGGAGACTGAGAGGGTGAACGGTTCAGGGAGACTGAGAGGGTGAGAGGTTCAGGGAGACTGAGAGGGTGAGAGGTTCAGGGAGACTGAGAGGGGGAGAGGTTCAGGGAGACAGACAGGGTGAGAGGTTCAGGGAGACTGAGAGGGTGAGAGGCTCAGGGAGACTGAGAGGGTGAGAGGTTCAAGGAGGCAGAGAGGGTGAGAGGTTCAGGGAGACTGAGAGGGCGAGAGGTTCAGGGAGACAGAGAGGGCGAGAGGTTCAGGGAGACAGAGAGGGTGAACGGTTCAGGGAGACTGAAAGTGAGGCTGTGGTTGGTTGTGTTCTCTCCAGAGCAGAGCTGTGGTTACGTTTCTGTTCTCTCCAGAGCAGAGCTGTGGTTACGTTTCTGTTCTCTCCAGAGCAGAGCTGTGGTTACGTTTCTGTTCTCTCCAGAGCAGAGCTGTGGTTACGTTTCTGTTCTCTCCAGAGCAGAGCTGTGGTTACGTTTCTGTTCTCTCCAGAGCAGAGCTGTGGTTACGTTTCTGTTCTCTCCAGAGCAGAGCTGTGGTTACGTTTCTGTTCTCTCCAGAGCAGAGCTGTGGTTACGTTTCTGTTCTCTCCAGAGCAGAGCTGTGGTTACGTTTCTGGTCTCTCCAGAGCAGAGCTGTGGTTACGTTTCTGGTCTCTCCAGACCAGAGCTGTGGTTACGTTTCTGTTCTCTCCAGACCAGAGCTGTGGTTATGTTTCTGGTCTCTCCAGAGCTCTAGGCCAGTCCAGCACTTTCCTCAGGTGTAGACGTCACACAGCGGGGGTATAAGGTTGCACATAGCTGGGTGGGACAGAGCAGAGGGTAGGGGTGTTGGGCAGCGGCTGCTACACTGACATTTATCATTCAGAGCAGCTGCACAGACAGGAGTCATAAACAGGACGTTATTAAGATAGGATGTCCTTCATTCTGGGGCCTTCCAGATCTTTCTTTCCATTTCTCCCTCAGTCAGGGTTGGCGATTTCATCATCTGAGAAGAAGTAGGGTTAAGATGGGAAATGGGGAGGTGTGTTCTGTGTCATTCCTGTGATTATAATAAAGTCATTTTTTAATTTATTTAACTAGACAAGTCAGTTAAGAACAAACTCTTATTTACAATGACTGCCTACCGGGGAACAGTGGGTTAACTGCCTTGTTCAGGGGCAGAACGACAGATTTTTACCTTGTCAGCTCGTGGATTTGATCCAGCAACCTTTCGGTTACTGACCCAACGCTCTAACCACTAGGCTACCTGCTGCCCCTTTGAGTTGAATTTAATTTAATTATATGACCCACCCTTACACCAAGGACTATGTCTAAACTCCATGTTAACTTCTGGACACCACAATCCTGCGTTTTAGATAACGACACCGAGATTTTTGCCACATGACATGTTGTTGATTGCATCTCCCACTTATCAGAAGCTATGACCAAGCGAGAGAGATTACACAATTTGACAAAGTATCACTTGTTGGGGGTCGTTGCACTCTGTTCATTGTATTTCATGTTGTTTTTTCCCACAGGGAAACATGAAGAGAAGCAGGAGGAAGGAGGCACCGTGACAAAGAACTTCACAAAGAAGATACAGTGAGTATCCATAGCTGCCTGGAACAATAACAACAACTAAAACAACAACAACAACAATAACATCAACCACAATAACAACAACAACAATAACAACAACAACTAAAACAACAACAACAACAACCGATAAACCAATGCGCCTTTAGGATCACTTTACTTATTGCAGTCTCCTCAGTACCCACAAACTATCAGAAGTCTCCTCAGTACCCACAAACTATCTGCAGTCTCCTCAGTACCCACAGTCTATCTGCAGTCTCCTCAGTACCTACAGGTTGTTATCAGTCTCCTCAGTACCCACATACTATCAGCAGTCTCCTCAGTACCCACAACCTATCAGCAGTCTCCTCAGTACCCACAAACTATCAGCAGTCTCCTCAGTACCCACATACTATCAGCAGTCTCCTCAGTACCCACAAACTATCAGCAGTCTCCTCAGTACCCACATACTATCAGCAGTCTCCTCAGTACCCACAAACTATCAGCAGTCTCCTCAGTACCCACATACTATCAGCAGTCTCCTCAGTACCCACAAACTATCAGCAGTCTCCTCAGTACCCACAAACTATCAGCAGTCTCCTCAGTACCCACAGGTTGTTATCAGTTTCCCCAGTACCCACAGGTTGTTATCAGTCTCCTCAGTACCCACAGGTTGTTATCAGTCTCCTCAGTACCCACAGGTTGTTATCAGTCTCCTCAGTACCCACAGGTTGTTATCAGTCTCCTCAGTACCCACAGGTTGTTATCAGTCTCCTCAGTACCCACAGACTATCAGCAGTCTCCTCAGTACCCACATACTATCAGCAGTCTCCTCAGTACCCACAAACTATCAGCAGTCTCCTCAGTACCCACAAACTATCAGCAGTCTCCTCAGTACCCACAAACTATCAGCAGTCTCCTCAGTACCCACAGGTTGTTATCAGTCTCCTCAGTACCCACATACTATCAGCAGTCTCCTCAGTACCCACATACTATCAGCAGTCTCCTCAGTACCCACATACTATCAGCAGTCTCCTCAGTACCCACAAACTATCAGCAGTCTCCTCAGTACCCACATACTATCAGCAGTCTCCTCAGTACCCACATACTATCAGCAGTCTCCTCAGTACCCACAGTCTATCAGCAGTCTCCTCAGTACCCACAGTCTATCTGCAGTCTCCTCAGTACCCACAGGTTGTTATCAGTCTCCTCAGTACCCACATAATATCAGCAGTCTCCTCAGTACCCACATACTATCAGCAGTCTCCTCAGTACCCACAGTCTATCAGGAGTCTCCTCAGTACCCACAGACTATCAGCAGTCTCCTCAGTACCCACATACTATCAGCAGTCTCCTCAGTACCCACAGTCTATCAGCAGTCTCCTCAGTACCCACAGTCTATCATCAGTCTCCTCAGTACCCACAGTCTATCTGCAGTCTCCTCAGTACCCACAGGTTGTTATCAGTCTCCTCAGTACCCACATAATATCAGCAGTCTCCTCAGTACCCACATACTATCAGCAGTCTCCTCAGTACCCACAGTCTATCATCAGTCTCCTCAGTACCCACATACTATCAGCAGTCTCCTCAGTACCCACATACTATCAGCAGTCTCCTCAGTACCCACAGTCTATCAGCAGTCTCCTCAGTACCCACAGTCTATCTGCAGTCTCCTCAGTACCCACAGGTTTTCAGCGGTCTCCCCAGTACCCACAGGTTGTCAGCAGTCTCCCCAGTACCCACAGGTTGTCAGCAGTCTCCCCATTACCCACAGGTTGTCAGCAGTCTCCCCATTACCCACAGACTATCAGCAGCCTCCTCAGTACCCACAAGTTGTCAGCAGTTTCCTCAGTACCCACAGACTATCAGCAGCCTCCCCAGTACCCACAGACTATCAGCAGTCTCCTCAATACCCACAGGTTGTTATCAGTTTCCCCAGTACTCACAGGTTGTTATCAGTCTCCTCAGTACCCACAGGTTGTTATCAGTCTCCTCAGTACCCACAGGTTGTTATCAGTCTCCTCAGTACCCACAGGTTGTTATCAGTCTCCTCAGTACCCACAGGTTGTTATCAGTCTCCTCAGTACCCACAGACTATCAGCGGTCTCCTCAGTACCCACAGACTATCAGCAGTCTCCTCAGTACCCACAGGTTGTTATCAGTCTCCTCAGTACCCACAGGTTGTTATCAGTCTCCTCAGTACCCACAGGTTGTTATCAGTCTCCTCAGTACCCACAGACTATCAGCAGTCTCCTCAGTACCCACAGACTATCAGCAGTCTCCTCAGTACCCACAGACTATCAGCAGTCTCCTCAGTACCCACAGACTATCAGCAGTCTCCTCAGTACCCACAGGTTGTTATCAGTCTCCTCAGTACCCACAGACTATCAGCGGTCTCCTCAGTACCCACAGACTATCAGCAGTCTCCTCAGTACCCACAAGTTGTCAGCAGTCTCCTCAGTACCCACAGACTATCAGCAGTCTCCTCAGTACCCACAGACTATCAGCAGTCTCCTCAGTACCCACAGGTTGTTATCAGTCTCCTCAGTACCCACAGGTTGTTATCAGTCTCCTCAGTACCCACAGACTATCAGCAGTCTCCTCAGTACCCACGGTCTATCAGCAGTCTCCTCAGTACCCACAGGTTGTCATCAGTCTCCTCAGGACCCACAGACTATCAGCAGTCTCCTCAGTACCCACAGACTATCAGCAGTCTCATCAGTACCCACAGGTTGTTATCAGTCTCCTCAGTACCCACAGACTATCAGCGGTCTCCTCAGTACCCACAGACTATCAGCAGTCTCCTCAGTACCCACAAGTTGTCAGCAGTCTCCTCAGTACCCACAGACTATCAGCAGTCTCCTCAGTACCCACAGACTATCAGCAGTCTCCTCAGTACCCACAGGTTGTTATCAGTCTCCTCAGTACCCACAGGTTGTTATCAGTCTCCTCAGGACCCACAGGTTGTTATCAGTCTCCTCAGGACCCACAGGTTGTTATCAGTCTCCTCAGGACCCACAGGTTGTTATCAGTCTCCTCAGTAGCCACAGACTATCAGCGGTCTCCTCAGTACCCACAGGTTGTTATCAGTCTCCTCAGTACCCACAGACTATCAGCAGTCTCCTCAGTACCCACAGGTTGTTATCAGTCTCCTCAGTACCCACAGACTATCAGCAGTCTCCTCAGTACCCACAGACTATCAGCAGTCTCCTCAGTACCCACAGACTATCAGCAGTCTCCTCAGTACCCACAGGTTGTTATCAGTCTCCTCAGTACCCACAGGTTGTTATCAGTCTCCTCAGTACCCACAGACTATCAGCAGTCTCCTCAGTACCCACGGTCTATCAGCAGTCTCCTCAGTACCCACAGGTTGTCATCAGTCTCCTCAGGACCCACAGACTATCAGCAGTCTCCTCAGTACCCACAGACTATCAGCAGTCTTCTCAGTACCCACAGGTTGTTATCAGTCTCCTCAGTACCCACAGACTATCAGCGGTCTCCTCAGTACCCACAGACTATCAGCAGTCTCCTCAGTACCCACAAGTTGTCAGCAGTCTCCTCAGTACCCACAGACTATCAGCAGTCTCCTCAGTACCCACAGACTATCAGCAGTCTCCTCAGTACCCACAGGTTGTTATCAGTCTCCTCAGTACCCACAGGTTGTTATCAGTCTCCTCAGGACCCACAGGTTGTTATCAGTCTCCTCAGGACCCACAGGTTGTTATCAGTCTCCTCAGGACCCACAGGTTGTTATCAGTCTCCTCAGTAGCCACAGACTATCAGCGGTCTCCTCAGTACCCACAGGTTGTTATCAGTCTCCTCAGTACCCACAGACTATCAGCAGTCTCCTCAGTACCCACAGGTTGTTATCAGTCTCCTCAGTACCCACAGACTATCAGCAGTCTCCTCAGTACCCACAGACTATCAGCAGTCTCCTCAGTACCCACAGTCTATCAGCAGTCTCCTCAGTACCCACAGGTTGTAATCAGTCTCCTCAGTACCCACATAATATCAGCAGTCTCCTCAGTACCCACATACTATCAGCAGTCTCCTCAGTACCCACAGTCTATCAGGAGTCTCCTCAGTACCCACAGACTATCAGCAGTCTCCTCAGTACCCACATACTATCAGCAGTCTCCTCAGTACCCACAGTCTATCAGCAGTCTCCTCAGTACCCACAGTCTATCATCAGTCTCCTCAGTACCCACAGTCTATCTGCAGTCTCCTCAGTACCCACAGGTTGTTATCAGTCTCCTCAGTACCCACATAATATCAGCAGTCTCCTCAGTACCCACATACTATCAGCAGTCTCCTCAGTACCCACAGTCTATCATCAGTCTCCTCAGTACCCACATACTATCAGCAGTCTCCTCAGTACCCACATACTATCAGCAGTCTCCTCAGTACCCACAGTCTATCAGCAGTCTCCTCAGTACCCACAGTCTATCTGCAGTCTCCTCAGTACCCACAGGTTTTCAGCGGTCTCCCCAGTACCCACAGGTTGTCAGCAGTCTCCCCAGTACCCACAGGTTGTCAGCAGTCTCCCCATTACCCACAGGTTGTCAGCAGTCTCCCCATTACCCACAGACTATCAGCAGCCTCCTCAGTACCCACAAGTTGTCAGCAGTTTCCTCAGTACCCACAGACTATCAGCAGCCTCCCCAGTACCCACAGACTATCAGCAGTCTCCTCAATACCCACAGGTTGTTATCAGTTTCCCCAGTACTCACAGGTTGTTATCAGTCTCCTCAGTACCCACAGGTTGTTATCAGTCTCCTCAGTACCCACAGGTTGTTATCAGTCTCCTCAGTACCCACAGGTTGTTATCAGTCTCCTCAGTACCCACAGGTTGTTATCAGTCTCCTCAGTACCCACAGACTATCAGCGGTCTCCTCAGTACCCACAGACTATCAGCAGTCTCCTCAGTACCCACAGGTTGTTATCAGTCTCCTCAGTACCCACAGGTTGTTATCAGTCTCCTCAGTACCCACAGGTTGTTATCAGTCTCCTCAGTACCCACAGACTATCAGCAGTCTCCTCAGTACCCACAGACTATCAGCAGTCTCCTCAGTACCCACAGACTATCAGCAGTCTCCTCAGTACCCACAGACTATCAGCAGTCTCCTCAGTACCCACAGGTTGTTATCAGTCTCCTCAGTACCCACAGACTATCAGCGGTCTCCTCAGTACCCACAGACTATCAGCAGTCTCCTCAGTACCCACAAGTTGTCAGCAGTCTCCTCAGTACCCACAGACTATCAGCAGTCTCCTCAGTACCCACAGACTATCAGCAGTCTCCTCAGTACCCACAGGTTGTTATCAGTCTCCTCAGTACCCACAGGTTGTTATCAGTCTCCTCAGTACCCACAGACTATCAGCAGTCTCCTCAGTACCCACGGTCTATCAGCAGTCTCCTCAGTACCCACAGGTTGTCATCAGTCTCCTCAGGACCCACAGACTATCAGCAGTCTCCTCAGTACCCACAGACTATCAGCAGTCTCCTCAGTACCCACAGGTTGTTATCAGTCTCCTCAGTACCCACAGACTATCAGCGGTCTCCTCAGTACCCACAGACTATCAGCAGTCTCCTCAGTACCCACAAGTTGTCAGCAGTCTCCTCAGTACCCACAGACTATCAGCAGTCTCCTCAGTACCCACAGACTATCAGCAGTCTCCTCAGTACCCACAGGTTGTTATCAGTCTCCTCAGTACCCACAGGTTGTTATCAGTCTCCTCAGGACCCACAGGTTGTTATCAGTCTCCTCAGGACCCACAGGTTGTTATCAGTCTCCTCAGGACCCACAGGTTGTTATCAGTCTCCTCAGTAGCCACAGACTATCAGCGGTCTCCTCAGTACCCACAGGTTGTTATCAGTCTCCTCAGTACCCACAGACTATCAGCAGTCTCCTCAGTACCCACAGGTTGTTATCAGTCTCCTCAGTACCCACAGACTATCAGCAGTCTCCTCAGTACCCACAGACTATCAGCAGTCTCCTCAGTACCCACAGTCTATCAGCAGTCTCCTCAGTACCCACAGGTTGTTATCAGTCTCCTCAGTACCCACAGGTTGTTATCAGTCTCCTCAGTACCCACAGACTATCAGCAGTCTCCTCAGTACCCACGGTCTATCAGCAGTCTCCTCAGTACCCACAGGTTGTCATCAGTCTCCTCAGGACCCACAGACTATCAGCAGTCTCCTCAGTACCCACAGACTATCAGCAGTCTCCTCAGTACCCACAGGTTGTTATCAGTCTCCTCAGTACCCACAGACTATCAGCGGTCTCCTCAGTACCCACAGACTATCAGCAGTCTCCTCAGTACCCACAAGTTGTCAGCAGTCTCCTCAGTACCCACAGACTATCAGCAGTCTCCTCAGTACCCACAGACTATCAGCAGTCTCCTCAGTACCCACAGGTTGTTATCAGTCTCCTCAGTACCCACAGGTTGTTATCAGTCTCCTCAGGACCCACAGGTTGTTATCAGTCTCCTCAGGACCCACAGGTTGTTATCAGTCTCCTCAGGACCCACAGGTTGTTATCAGTCTCCTCAGTAGCCACAGACTATCAGCGGTCTCCTCAGTACCCACAGGTTGTTATCAGTCTCCTCA
Source organism: Salvelinus fontinalis (assembly GCF_029448725.1). NCBI lineage: Eukaryota > Metazoa > Chordata > Actinopteri > Salmoniformes > Salmonidae > Salvelinus > Salvelinus fontinalis. Next base: position 33,975,975 of record NC_074692.1, read on the forward strand.
GTACCCACAGACTATCAGCAGTCTCCTCAGTACCCACAGGTTGTTATCAGTCTCCTCAGTACCCACAGACTATCAGCAGTCTCCTCAGTACCCACAGACTATCAGCAGTCTCCTCAGTACCCACAGTCTATCAGCAGTCTCCTCAGTACCCACAGGTTGTTATCAGTCTCCTCAGTACCCACAGGTTGTTATCAGTCTCCTCAGTACCCACAGTCTATCAGCAGTCTCCTCAGTACCCACAGGTTGTTATCAGCCTCCTCAGTACCCACAGGTTGTTATCAGTCTCCTCAGTACCCACAGGTTGTTATCAGCCTCCTCAGTACCCACAGACTATCAGCAGTCTCCTCAGTACCCACAGGTTGTTATCAGTCTCCTCAGTACCCACAGGTTGTTATCAGTCTCCTCAGGACCCACAGGTTGTTATCAGTCTCCTCAGTACCCACAGGTTATCAGTCTCCTCAGTACCCACAGACTATCAGCGGTCTCCTCAGTACCCACAGGTTGTTATCAATCTCCTCAGTACCCACAGGTTGTTATCAGTCTCCTCAGTACCCACAGGTTGTTATCAGTCTCCTCAGGACCCACAGGTTGTTATCAGTCTCCTCAGTACCCACAGACTATAAGCAGTCTCCTCAGTACCCACAGGTTGTTATCAGTCTCCTCAGTACCCACAGACTATCAGCAGTCTCCTCAGTACCCACAGGTTATCAGTCTCCTCAGTACCCACAGACTATCAGCGGTCCCCTCAGTACCCACAGGTTGTTATCAATCTCCTCAGTACCCACAGACTATGAGCGGTCTCCTCAGTACCCACAGGTTGTTATCAGTCTCCTCAGTACCCACAGGTTGTTATCAGTCTCCTCAGTACCCACAGGTTGTTATCAGTCTCCTCAGTACCCACAGGTTGTTATCAGTCTCCTCAGTACCCACAGTCTATCAGCAGTCTCCTCAGTACCCACAGGTTGTTATCAGCCTCCTCAGTACCCACAGGTTGTTATCAGTCTCCTCAGTACCCACAGGTTGTTATCAGCCTCCTCAGTACCCACAGACTATCAGCAGTCTCCTCAGTACCCACAGGTTGTTATCAGTCTCCTCAGTACCCACAGGTTGTTATCAGTCTCCTCAGGACCCACAGGTTGTTATCAGTCTCCTCAGTACCCACAGACTATCAGCAGTCTCCTCAGTACCCACAGGTTATCAGTCTCCTCAGGACCCACAGGTTGTTATCAGTCTCCTCAGGACCCACATGTTGTTATCAGTCTCCTCAGTACCCACAGACTATCAGCAGTCTCCTCAGTACCCACAGGTTGTTATCAGTCTCCTCAGGACCCACAGGTTGTTATCAGTCTCCTCAGGACCCACAGACTATCAGCAGTCTCCTCAGTACCCACAGGTTATCAGTCTCCTCAGTACCCACAGACTATCAGCGGTCTCCTCAGTACCCACAGGTTGTTATCAGTCTCCTCAGTACCCACAGGTTGTTATCAGTCTCCTCAGTACCCACAGGTTATCAGTCTCCTCAGTACCCACAGACTATCAGCGGTCTCCTCAGTACCCACAGGTTGTTATCAATCTCCTCAGTACCCACAGGTTGTTATCAGTCTCCTCAGTACCCACAGGTTGTTATCAGTCTCCTCAGGACCCACAGGTTGTTATCAGTCTCCTCAGTACCCACAGACTATAAGCAGTCTCCTCAGTACCCACAGGTTGTTATCAGTCTCCTCAGTACCCACAGACTATCAGCAGTCTCCTCAGTACCCACAGGTTATCAGTCTCCTCAGTACCCACAGACTATCAGCGGTCTCCTCAGTACCCACAGGTTGTTATCAATCTCCTCAGTACCCACAGACTATCAGCGGTCTCCTCAGTACCCACAGGTTGTTATCAGTCTCCTCAGTACCCACAGGTTGTTATCAGTCTCCTCAGTACCCACAGGTTGTTATCAGTCTCCTCAGTACCCACAGGTTATCAGACAGACATTTCACACATCTATTGTTATACAACCCAATATAAAAAATGTTGGCTCATTCCTAGGCGTGCAAAACAATAACAACAACTGATAAACAGTTGTTCCTTAAGGATTACCCTACTTCCTACACTCTACCCACGGGTTATCAGATGTTTCAAACAGCTATTTTCATATCAGCCAATATTTAAGGTGCCGCTCATTCCTAGACGCCCTGAACATCAACAACCGATGAACAGTTGTTCCTTTAGGATTACCCTACTTCCTACAGTCTTCCCACAGCTAATCCAGCAGATATTTCAAACATCTATTGTCATATGATCTTATATCTAAAAATCAGCTGATTGTCCCAGTTACCCAAGAAAGGCATCTAGTGTGTAGAATGTTCCATAGAGCCATGCCCCTGTTAATTGGGACTATGGAACATCAGACAGTGGTGCTAATCATGAGTTCAGGGGCACTGGCTGCCTTCCAAACGACACTGTCTTCCCTACAGTACACAGTACACACCACCCTATAGGTCCCAGTCAAAAGTAGTGTACTATATAGGGAATAAGGGGCCATTTGGGACACAGTTAGTGTCTTACAGGCGTCACTTCAATGTTGTTCATTTCCCCTTGGCTAATTAGTAGGCAGCTGGTCTGCACCGGCTCCAGCACTGCTCTCTCTCTCTGTCATCATATCACCAAGCCCTGTAATTGGAATCCCTTAGATCACACAAACACTCACACCTGCACGCACACACACACAAACACACACACACATTGTGCTCCAGCTAAGCTAAACCAGAAGCAAGAGACGGACTGAGAGATAGAATAGTGTGTATAAAAATAACTGTCCTCAATACAGGAATCCTCTGGCTATGAGTACAGTAGGCTACACTCAGTGGAGAGAGAGAGAGAGGAGACATTCCTGTACTGCCTAATCTAATGTATACATGCATGAGAAACCGTGTGTTGTTTTTAGTCTAAAAGACTAGAGCTGGGCTATTTCTGGCAGGTTATTCAACTCTGATGCACATTGAGCCGAGTCACAGTCAACAGCCTTTAACTGTGACTGTATTCATGATACTGCTCGGCTTCTTTTGCCATTATTGATCTATCAATTGATTTTGGTCTTATAGGATGGTGTCTGTATAGATAGGATTCAATAAAAATGATTAAAATGATTAAGTACAGATCATTTTCCTCTAAATGTTCTGGAGTGAAAATATAACCTTGCATCACCAAGGTTAACTATTTTAGTTATTCTAGAAGCAAACACATTGTAACTCAATGTCCCTGGAAGTCTCTCTCTGGAATGTCACTCCTGTGTGTTTTGCTGTGAAGGTCTCAGTGTGTTTGTTATTCAGGGCTGTGGGTGGATTGTCATTGTCACTTTGCCTCCTGTCTCTATTCCTGTGATAGACATAATAATACTGGACTGCTTCAGATTGACTCAGTCCATCAGCTGCACGGACACACACACACACACACACACACACACACACACACACACACACACACACACACACACACACACACACACACACACACACACACACACACACACACACACACACACACACACACACACACACACACACACACACTTACTCACACAGACACACACTCACACAGACAAACACAGACTCACACACACACACACACACACACACACACACACACACACACACACACACACACACACACACACACACACACACACACACACACACACACACACACACACACACACACACACACACACACACACACACACACACACACACACACTTACTCACACAGACACAGACAAACACAGACTCACACACACTCTCTGTATTTTTCTCTCGCTCTCTTTCTCTCTCTTCTATCTCTCCTCTCTCTCTCTTCCCCCAAGCCCTGTTTCACTACCCCTGATTTTTTTTAAATATTGGACAGTTTTTGGCAACCATACAGAATCAATAGGCTAGATAAAAAGAAGTGTAGCCAGAGTTAAAGAAAACCCCATCCGGACAGATAAGTCTCTCCAGCCCGGTGTGGCTCGTAATGAGCCAGATGAGTGATTTGACTTCGTCAGAGAGACACTGACTATGCCATGCTGCATTGAGAAAATAGGGGACCGTGAATTGAAACCTTGAAGCCAGGGATGATTTATCCTGAAGTCTTCAGTCGCTTCCAACTTTCCACACGAGTGGGTCTAAGGGATCTCTTTCCCCTCACTCTTTCCCTTCCATCCATTGGTCCCTCCTTGAACTCCTGTCTTATGGACAGGCAATTGTCAGTTGTGTGTGAAGATGGTAGACTGTAGAGGGGCTATGCTAATGAAATGGACTGTAGACTCTAGGTCTAGGCCTATGAGGCTGGGTTGTTTATTTAAGGACCTAGGAACACTTGGCAGCTCATATGGAAACTCCTGTGACGGATGGACGGAGGGCTTTATTTGGCCATGCTCCTTGACAAAGACCAGATACCAGTCCGTTTGGGGTCGCTGTCTCTCGTTCGTTCTCGCTCTTTCTCTCCCCTTCCTCTGTCTCGGTCCTTCTGGTGTTTTCTCTTTTCCCTCTCTCTCTCTCTCTCTCTCTCTCTCTCTCTCTCTCTCTCTCTCTCTCTCCCTCTCTCCCTCTCTCCCTCTCTCTCTCTCTCTCTCTCTCTCTCTCTCTCTCTCTCTCTCTCTCTCTCCCTCTCTCCTCTCTCCCTCTCTCCCTCTCTCCCTCTCTCTCTCTCTCTCTCTCTCTCTCTCTCTCTCTCTCTCTCTCTCCCTCTCTCTCTCTCTCTCTCTCTCCCTCTCTCTCTCTCTCTCTCTCTCTCTCTCTCTCTCTCTCTCGCTCTCTCGCTCTCTCTCTCTCTCTCTCTCTCTCTCTCCCTCTCTCCTCTCTCCCTCTCTCTCTCTCTCTCTCTCTCTCTCTCTCTCTCTCTCTCTTTTTATCTCTCTCTCTGTCTGTGGGTCTGTCTTTATGTCTCTCTCTCATGTCTCTCTCACACTCTCTGTCTTTCTTTCTTTCTCTCTATCTCGCGCAATTTATCTGACTGACAACGTTAGCATCTGTAAGCAAGGTCACACATATGACTATGACGAGAATGTGTGTTTAGAACTGTTATAGGATGGACATGCTACTACAGTGTCATAAGTGACAAAAGACAAGACAAAGCTCAGTATAGGTTAATAAATACCACGCTGACGTTTGTGGGATACAAGGCTAGTTCTAGCTCAAACCCAGAGCCATACAGCATACTTCTGTCTGGGCTATCTTCCAAGGATACTGTATTTCCTATCTTCTCCAAGGTCATCTTTGAATCTCTGTCTGTTTATCTCATATTGGTTCAATCATAGCAGGGTTGCGTCCGAAAATGCAACCGATTCCCTATATAGTGTACTAATTCTGACCGGTGCATGGGCACTGGTTAAAGGTAGTGCACTACATAGGGAATAGGATACCATTTCAAAAGCAATCTCTGTCCGTTTATCTCATATTGGTCCAATCACACAAGTCCTCCTCTCTCCATCCTTCAGCATTCTCCTAAACATTTTGACGGAAGGTAATATTGTATCTCACTTCTATTCCTGTCAACACAGAACTCATTTCTCTCTCTTTCTCACTCTCTCTCTTTCTCTCACTCTAACTAAATAAATGTATCTCTCCCTCTCTCTAAACTCTCTGTCTCTCCCTCTCGCTCTAAACTCTCCGTCTCTTCCTCGTTCTCTTGTTCTCTCTCCCTCTCTTTCCTTTAGAATTCTCTTAAACATTTTGACAGAAGGTAACAATATCTCACTGAATCTCTCTTGCTCTATTTCTCTCTCTCTCATTTTCCCTCTTTCTTTCTTTCTCTCTCTCTCTCTTTCCCTCTCTCACTACACATTTATGAGGAAGCCATTTATGCTAATCTAGTCATATACAATATGTATCATATTTTCAGTACAAAAAACATGGGGGAAAATGGAGAAAGAAAAAGCTATTTTGTCTAACTTGAAATTGTCTGCTACCCGTCCACCTGGCTGTTGGGATGAGCTGGTTAGAAAAGTATGTAGATGGAAATTGCAGGTGATAATAAACTTTGCATCAGACAGCTATTTTATGTGTAATTGGAATCTTTATTTCTCAGTCCTGCGCCTGGAGCGAGTCCGTCTCATTTCTTCTTCTTCTTCTTTATTATTTTCTCCCTCATGGTGCCACAAAGATGATGGCAGCCAGAACATTTTAATGAAAACCTGGAAAATACATTTACATGTATCTCTGGGGTGTGAGATTACGCATTCGGAATGAGCTAAGGCCAAAGAGGGAGAGAAAAAAATAGTTTTCAACAACAATTTCATCTGCAGCCAAGGTTTCTCCTCACGGACAGTTTTACACCCTCTGTTTATAACTGATAGTGTTAAATCCTCTGTTTATAACTGGAGGCTGTTATGAGATAGTGTTAAATCCTCTGTATATAACTGGAGGCTGTCGACAAGATGTCAATCAAATCTGTGTCTTGGCACCAAACGGTATTTGCAGTACTGCTGAGGTGAGGTTCATGTTTTTAAGACGTCTAAGCACAGGGGTGTACACTTCCTTTTTCTTGCTCTTTCTCTCACACCTGTTCTCTCTGTTTTTGTAGTTACCAACCTTTTCAAGACCCTCAAGCTTAAAAGTCTATGTACGAGTCTCTCACATATGTTCTCTCTTTCTCTCGACTTCCCAGGATTCCAACCCACGTTGACCCTGTGACGGTCTTTGCCTCCTTGTCGCCAGAGGGGGTGTTGATCATCGAGGCGCGGCAGAGCCCTCCCTACTACCTCTTCAGTAACGAAGGTCCCCAGGGAGAGATGGAGGAGGCCAGCCAGAGCCAAGAGGCCAGGCCCCAAGAGGCCGCCATGGTTTAGGACGAAGCCCAGGACCGAGCTCTCTTCCCTAGGGAGACACAGGCTCACCCGGGCCACCCATTCAGGGAAACCATGACGTACAGAGCCACATTTGACCCCAAAATCATGTTTGTTTGATTATTGGCACTAATGCAACTCCATAATTGAGCGTCCAGCAGAGTAGAGGAAGAGCTAACATGTTCAAAGCCTTGGAGATCCTCAGCATGTGTTGTAGCCCCCTACATCACCCTATTCCCTTTGTAGACTACTTCTGACCCCTATATAGGGAATAGGGTGCCAAAGAAACACCCTGATTTTCATTTTGAGTGTAAAGTAATCGCTCCATCATCCCCCTAAAACATTTTTGCCAGTGTTTCTCTTGGTAGCCATGCTGCTTGGTTCTCGCACCAATTTAATTTCAAGTCAGAAACTAAATCAATCCCACTGTCTCACAGTAGCATTGCTACTGACCTGTTTAGATACAGACAGAGGCTGGCTCAAGGCTGAGAGCCATGTCTATCTGGGTCGTTCCGTAATGTCATGTCTCCCTTCAGTATTTCACACGTTATTTGACGTTTATGCATCATGCAATGTCTTTTATGTGTAATTGATCCATTGTCAATCATATTATGTTGAATGGGTAAATTAAAGAAGCTTATTGAAATTCATAAGCAAGTTGTACAATATGACTGAGTAGTCTCATTATCGTTATAGTGTGTTATAGAGTGTTGATATTGTATTATACCCCAATGTAGGTGACTGACTGTAAATAAATTGCACTGTAGCTTACCTACCATATATACCGATCCAAATACATACACAGGTCTATTCAAGTGCCGTGATTGCCCTAACTAGAGGTCTTACAAAATAATGTTCTTTGCATTTTTTTATTTGTACATGTGATGATGATATTGTGTTGGTTCTTGGTGCAAAGGTATTAAACTTTTTGCCAGACTTCTCCCATCCCTCTCTCATCACCTCCCTCCTCCTCCCCCACTCTCTCTCTCCCATCCCTCCCTCCCTCCTCACCTCCCTCTGCTCTCCCTCCTTTTCTCTCCCCCCTCTCGCTCTCTCCCATCCCTCCTCTCCTCCCTCTGCCGTCCCTACTCCTACCCCCCCGCCTCTCTCTCCCATCCCTCCCTCCTCTCCTCCCTCCGCCCTCCCTCCTCTCCTCCTCCCTCTCTTCCCTCTTCTTGATATCTTTGTATTTGTTTATGCAATAAAACCTCCCATCAATCCCAGTGTGTGTTCACATCTGTGTGTTTTGTTCTGTGGATTTGTGCCATGTACAGTATGGGCCAGAATCCAAGATGTCCATTCGACAGTGCCCAACAACAGTAATTGGGTAACATATCACTGCATTTGGAAAGTATTCAGACCCCTTGACTTTTTCTACATTTTGTTACTTTACAGCCTTATTCTAAAATTGATTACATTGTTTTTTTTCTTCTCAATCTACACACAATACCCCATAATGACAAAGCAAAAACAGGTTTGGATTTTTTTTGCAATCTTATTAAAAATGAAAATCTGAAATGTCACATTTACACAAGTATTCAGACCCTTTACTTAGTACTATGTTGAAGCACATTTGGCAGCGAATACAGCCTCGAGTCTTCTTGGGTACGACGCTACAAGCTTGGCACACCTGTATTTGGGGAGTTTCACCCATTGTTTTCTGCAGGTCCTCTCAAACTCTGTCAGGTTGGATGGGGAGCGTCGCTGCACAGCTGTTTTCAGGTCTCTCCAAAGGTTTTTCAGAGGGTAAAAGGCTCTGTCTGGGCCACTCAAAGTCATTCACAGACTTGTCCCTAAGCCACTCCTGCGTTGTCTTGGCCGTGTGCTTAGGGTCGTTGTCCTGTTCGAAGGTGAACCTTCACATCAGTCTGAGGTCCTGAGTGCTCTGGAGCACATTTGTGGCCTGCTGGAGGTCATTTTGCAGGGCTCTGGTAGTGCACCTCCTTGCACAAAGGCGGAGGTAGCGGTCCTGCTGCTGGGTTGTTGCCCTCCTACGGCCTCCTCCACGTCTCCTGATGTACTGGCCTGTCTCCTGGTAGCGCCTCCATGCTCTGGACACTACGCTGACAGACACAGCAAACCTTTTTGCCACAGCTCGCATTGATGTGCCATCCTGGATGAACTGCACTACCTGAGCCACCTGTGTGGGTTGTAGACTCCGTCTCATGCTACCACTAGAGTGAGAGCACCGCCAGCATTCAAAAGTGACCAAAACATCAACCAGGAAGCATAGGAACTGAGAAGTGGTCTGTGGTCACCACCTGCAGATCCATTCCTTTATTGGGGGGTGTCTTGCTAATTGCCTATAATTTCCACCTTTCGTCTATTCCATTTGCACAACAGCATGTGAAATTTATTGTCAATCAGTTTTGCTTCCTAAGTGGACAGTTTGATTTCACAGAAGTGTGATTGACTTGGAGTTACATTGTATTGTTTAAGTGTTCCCTTTATTTTTTTGAGCAGTGTATTTAATGAAACAGAACACTGAACGAAATAACAAAAGTACAAAAACAAACAACCCGAAACAGTCCCGTATGGTGAAACCACTAACACAGGATACAGGAAACAACCACCCACAAAACACAAATGAAAAACGGGCTACCTTAATATGGCTCCCAATCAGAGACAACGACTGACACCTGCCTCTGATTGAGAACCATACTAGGAAAAACGCATAGAAACAGACAACCTAGACATACAACATAGAATGCCCACCCACATCACACCCTGACCAAACAAAACATAGAAACATACAAAGCAAGCTATGGTCAGGGCGTGACATCTCTCTACTATTATTCTGACATTTCACATTCTTAAAATAAAGTGGTGATCCTAACTGACCTAAAACTGATTTTTTTTACTAGAATTAAATGTCAGGAATTGTGAAAAACTGAGTTTAAATGTATTTGGCTAAAGTGAATGCATTTCTAAAAACCTGTTTCCACTTTGTCATTATGGGGTATTGTGATGTCATTATGGGCTATTGTGTGTAGACTGATGAGAAACAACATTTACTTGATCCATTTTAGAATAAGGCTGTAACATAACAAAACGTGGAAGAAGTCATATGGTCTAAATCATTTCCGAATGCTCTGTATTGGTGTGTGTTTCAAGTGGCACCCTTTCCCTTTATAATGCACCACTCATGGTCCATAGGGCTCTGGTCAAATGTTGTGCACTATAAATAAAGTCTATAGGGTTACATTTGTGATGCAGCCCAAGGATGAATACAGGGGAGTTTGGCACTGCCAAGGGTGAGGGGCAATAAGAGGGCATTACTAGATTAGTTATTTCACTTCAGGGTGAACAATTGGAGGATTATGTCGCTTGCTGTGTCACACAAAATAGTGTTGTCTTCAGATTAAGGGGTTTTGAAAGCATAGTGTTAGAATTAGAATTTTGGGGATGTCTTGAGAATAGGCTTCTGGTTATCGCTAGAATTCATTCTGATTCTGTCAACAAATATGTTTTATCCTCCTATTTTACTGAGTGGAGCTAAAACCCTTCCTTTGTGATGTTGTATTGTAGCTATGATCAAAACCATCCTGAACTGACACATGTACTGTAAAACCCAGCTGTGCAAACATGCTGTATGATGTGTCTAATCCTTTAAAGGCATTATAATGAATGAATCTTCATCATCTCAACAGTAACTGTATGCATGTGATTATCAACTAGAAAAGGTTATTTTGAGGTGCCTGTGCCAATATGACCACACGAGGAATACCAAAACAGATGGAATATTGATTGTAAAGTCGCTCTGGAAATGAGTGTATGCTAAATGACTAAAATGTAAATGTAAATGATTGTAACAAAATGAACGCCAACAGGACAAAGCATTAGGTTTTTCATTTGCTATTGGTTTATTGGAGCTCCAAACAGTGCATGGTCACAGTGACAGTGTGTGGTTCTTCACTCACACGCACATTGATAGAATCAGGGTTATTATGCAAGCTGTTGCTGCTAGCTGGTGGAAGAAGTAGCCTGGTCCCAGATCGGTTTGTGCTGTCTTGCCAATTCTTATGGTCATTGTCTACAATTGGTAGAACAAACAGATCTGGGACCAGGCTATTCATGAAGAGGAAGTCTGCAGAATGTAGGCGCTTGGGATGGATGTCTTGAATTTTAGCAAGTTCCTTATGAAATGACAGCCATGTCTCTCTCTCTCTCTCTCTCTCTCTCTCTCTCTCTCTCTCTCTCTCTCTCTCTCCTCTCTCTCTCTCTCTCTCTCTCTCTCTCTCTCTGTCTCTCCCCCCCTCTCTCTCTCTCTCTCTCTACTTGGTGTATGCCTGTTGCTCCATATCAGGGTGCTCTGGAACTTCCAGCTCCTGAGAGTGGGCCCCCTCTGATGGACTCATGCCTGGTTCGTCCCCCTCAGGCTGGGGCAGGGCCTCGGCTGCCTCCCCTGAGCCCTCCGGGTGCTGGAGCTCTTCGTCATGGTCTTGGGCTGGGTCTGTTTTGTGCTCCCCGCGGTCGGACGTGACTGTGTTTGGGGAGTCAGGGGCATCAAGGTGCTCAAAGGGCTCTGTGGGATCTGGAAGCCCTTCTCCCTCTCTTCCCTCTTCATCTGCATGCTCTGGGGGGTGGGTCTCCATCTCTCCAGCTGGCTTAGTGTGTGTCTCCCCCTCTTCTGCTCCTCCTCTCCCTTCCTCATGGCTCTTTGGCCCAGCCGTGGCGCTGTCTGGCTGAGCCTCTTCTCCAGGGACCTCCCGTGCTAATTTGTCCCCATCCTCGGGTGCCTCTGTGGGGGGCATTGTGCCAGAATCTGTGGGGGTGAAGTCAGGGGCCTCCAGGGATACAGGGGCCACAGCAGGGGCAGATGGAGAAGGCTGGGAATCTGTGTCTGCTACGGTAGTCTCCTCTGGCTTAGCTCCACCCTCCTCTCCCTCTTCTCTTATGGTCTCCTTCTCCACCTTCGTAGTTAGACAAGCAGCAGTAAAGAAAATACAGGAAGCACACACATTATGATTAAAGGTCATGTGGTCATTTGTGTTCTAACTTTGTCCTTCTAATGTACATGACAGAAAATAATAAACAGGACAGGACATGGACATGGACAGATTACCAGGAAAACTAGGAAACACCGATGCTTCCTACTTCCTATGCTACACTTTCTTTTAAGTGTCCAAGGCCAGGAAGTGATCCAAACAATGAGTATCACATACAGTTGAGGTGCTATGGGTTTCACCCCGTGTTACCTGAATGGGAATGATGATGTCATCAGGGATGCTGGGGTCAGGAAGTGAAGCCTCTACAGTCAGAATTCCCTCACCAGACAGAGAGGATCGTATGGTCTTAGAGACAATACCTATCGGGAGCCTGGGAAAGCACAACACCCTTTTACATTTACACAACACAGTATCATAAGTTATATGTACAAAACAGTTGTGTTGTGTCATAATGCTGATAAATACAGTATCCATACAGTTAACATACAATTGTCATAAGCATTTATATTGCTACTTGTAAAGGAGAGTAAATTGAGTCCTCAAAACATTTCTCCTAGCTGCATTGTATTCTATAACATCAACTGTTGAAGCTGAAAAACATTTCTCCTAGCTGCATTGTATTCTATAACATCAACTGTTGAAGCTGAAAAACATTTCTCACACATGGTGTTGAAAATCGATCAGCTTGGAAACTTACATGTATCTCCTGGTGAAACATCTAGCAATAAAACCATGCTCATCTGGTCTCTCTTCATGAGTCCCTGAGGATGAAATATCAACTATATTAGAAATATGAATAATACTAATAATATGGAGACCCACAGTGGGGCTAGGCAACACTGAGACAGCAGGGTGGAGCTAGGCAACACTGAGACAGCAGGGTGGAGCTAGGCAACACTGAGACAGCAGGGTGGAGCTAGGCAACACTGAGACAGCAGGGTGTAGCTAGGCAACACTGAGACAGCAGGGTGGAGCTAGACAACACTGAGACAGCAGGGTGGAGCTAGGCAACACTGAGACAGCAGGGTGGAGCTTTATTTTTATTTATTGTATTTATCCGTTATTTTACCAGGTAAGTTGACTGAGAACACGTTCTCATTTGCAGCAACGACCTGGGGAATATTTACAGGGGAGAGGAGGGGGATGAATGAGCCAATTGTAAACTGGGGATTATTAGGTGACTGAGATGGTTGAGGGCCAGATTGGGAATTTAGCCAGGACACCGGGGTTAACACCCCTACTCTTACGACAAGTGCCATGGGATCTTTAATGACCTCAGAGAGTCAGGACACCCGTTTGACGTCCCATCCGAAAGACGGCACCCTACACAGAGCAGTGTCCCCAATCACTGCCCTGGGGTATTGGGATCTTTGTTTAGACCAGAGGAAAGAGTGCCTCCTACTGGCCCTCCAACTCCACTTCCAGCAGCATCTGGTCTCCCATCCAGGGACTGACCAGGACCAACCCTGCTTAGCTTCAGAAGCAAGCCAGCAGTGGTATGCAGGGTGGTATGCTGCTGGGTGGAGCTAGTCAACACTGAGACAGCAGGGTGGAGCTAGACAACACTGAGACAGCAGGGTGGAGCTAGACAACACTGAGACAGCAGGGTGGGGCTAGGCAACACTGAGACAGCAGGGTGGAGCTAGGCAACACTGAGACAGCAGGGTGGAGCTAGGCAACACTGAGACAGCAGGGTGGAGCTAGGCAACACTGAGACGCAAGGTGGAGCTAGACAACACTGAGACAGCAGGGTGGAGCTAGACAACACTGAGACGCAAGGTGGAGCTAGACAACACTGAGACAGCAGGGTGGAGCTAGACAACACTGAGACGCAAGGTGGAGCTAGACAACACTGAGACAGCAGGGTGGAGCTAGACAACACCGAGACAGCAGGGTGGAGCTAGACAACACTGAGACAGCAGGTTGGAGCTAGACAACACTGAGACAGCAGGGTGGAGCTAGACAACACCGAGACAGCAGGGTGGAGCTAGACAACACTGAGACAGCAGGTTGGAGCTAGACAACACTGAGACAGCAGGGTGGAGCTAGACAACACTGAGACAGCAGGGTGGAGCTAGGCAACACTGCGACAGCAGGGTGGAGCTAGGCAACACTGAGACAGCAGGGTGGAACTAGGCAACACTGAGACAGCAGGGTGGAGCTATGCAACGCTGAGACAGCAGGGTGGAGCTAGGCATCACTGAGACAGCAGGGTGGAGCTAGACAACACCGAGACAGCAGGGTGGAGCTAGACAACACTGAGACAGCAGGTTGGAGCTAGACAACACTGAGACAGCAGGGTGGAGCTAGTCAACACTGAGACAGCAGGGTGGAGCTAGGCAACACTGAGACAGCAGGGTGGAGCTAGGCAACACTGAGACAGCAGGGTGGAGCTAGGCAACACTGAGACAGCAGGGTGGAGCTAGGCAACACTGAGACAGCAGGGTGGAGCTAGGCAACACTGAGACAGCAGGGTGGAACTAGGCAACACTGAGACAGCAGGGTGGAGCTATGCAACGCTGAGACAGCAGGGTGGAGCTAGGCATCACTGAGACAGCAGGGTGGAGCTAGACAACACCGAGACAGCAGGGTGGAGCTAGACAACACTGAGACAGCAGGGTGGAACTAGGCAACACTGAGACAGCCGGGTGGGGCCAGGCAACACTGAGGCAGCAGGGTGGAGCTAGGCAACACTGAGACAGCAGGGTGGAGCTAGACAACACTGAGACAGCAGGTTGGAGCTAGACAACACTGAGACAGCAGGGTGGAGCTAGGCAACACTGAGACAGCAGGTTGGAGCTAGACAACACTGAGACGCAAGGTGGAGCTAGACAACACTGAGACAGCAGGGTGGAGCTAGACAACACTGAGACAGCAGGGTGGAGCTAGACAACACTGAGACAGCGGGGTGGATAATAACTCAATCATAGTTGCAGGATAACTTCTACATACATTATGTTCCAACGTTTGAACGTCTTGAAGAACGATCTGGCCTTAATGACCATGTACTCTTATAATCTCCACCCAGCACAGCCAGAAGAGGACTGGCCACCCCTCAGAGCCTAGTTCCTCTCTAGGTTTCTTCCCAGGTCCCTGCCTTTCTATGGACTTTTTCCTAGCCACTGTGCTTCTGCATCTGCAATGCTTGTTCTCTGGGTTTTCAGGCTGGGTTTCTGTAAACGCACTTTGTGACATCTGCTATTGTAAAAAGGTATTTTGATTGATTGATGGATACAACTCAGCAACATATTAGTGTAAATTGACTGTATCTATGGCGCTATAACATAACTGGGGCATTTCAGTTTAAATAGGCCCAGTATCTATGCTATGACATTACAGGAGCATTTCAATTTAGTTTCAGAACAGGTTGGCCTACCTCCGATCTCCAGGAAGCCACTGCGGGTCCTGAGTGTGATTTCTGCAGCGGAGAAGTGACTGACATCCAGGGTGATCCTCCAATTGTGCCCCTCCACCCGGACCTCCGACAGCCCCTTCAACCCTGCAGACTCTACCTTGCTCAGCTTGGGGGTTAGCTGGTGCATTGAGGAGGCCGGGGCCGGAAAGGAGGGCACCAAGAGGGGCAGAGAGGGAATGTACCCAGTCCAGGAGCTGGCTGCCAGGCGTCTATGGATGTTATCTATCCAGCTGAGGTCACGGAGGTCACCGGCCTCTAGGAACGGTGGCAGGCCGAAATCCTGGTTGGGAAGGAGGCTGCTAGGGGTGGGCTGCTGCCACCAGCTCCACAGGGGGGACCAGAAGAAGTCCCTAGAGTGGTGAGGATGTGATGGGGCCCCTGGTGCCGATGGGTCCGCTGCTTTGGTCTGCTCGGTCATGGTTCAGAAAAATGTTACAGGGTTGGAGAGAGAGAGAGGCCCACAGCAAGTAAAAATGCTGGAGTGCTGGACTGTAACAATACAGGAGGAGAGGGTCACAGAAGAGAAGAAGCACTGTGCAGCGAAGACAGAGATGTCTCTGGGGCTCTTTATATACCCACCCTGTCTGTTTTAGCACTTAATAAGCAGTAACAGTTATCTGATGAGAGGGGAATGTGAGGGCGAGGTGATAGGTGCACCTAGGAGTCAGAGCTGTTACCTCTCTGTAGACAGGCCCAGGAGAAGGGGGCATACACAGGGTGCATAACAAATTAAAACCTATTCCCTTTATAGTGCACTACTTTAGGGTGCTAGTCAAAAGGGCTTTGGTCAGGAGTAGTGCATTATATAAGGAATAGGGTGCCATTTGGGCAAAGCCAGAAACAGAACTAATTAGATGTATTTATAACTGTGAGGGGGAAATGGCAAATAGCTGCTGGATGACTCCAGACGAGGTAGAAGAGCTGCTATACTTCACATGTCACAGTGTGTTTGTGTGTGTGTGTGTGTGTGTGTGTGTGTGTGTGTGTGTGTGTGTGTGTGTGTGTGTGTGTGTGTGTGTGTGTGTGTGTGTGTGTGTGTGTGTGTGTGTGTGTGTGTGTGTGTGTGTGTGTGTGTGCGTGCGTATGAGGTGAGGTGAAGAAGGTGTTGTCGAAGCCCAGCCCTGGCTGTGACAGACCCGGTCAACCTTCTCACATCCGAGTGATCTTCATTCTCTCTCTGGTAACTAGGGGTCCTCAGCTGTGTGTTGAAGGGTGTGTAATTCAGGCCCTTCTTAAATACTTCCTTCCTCCCTTGCATCCTTTCCTGAACAAATCCCTCAGCCTATTGCGGACAGTTTGAGCACTGATGGAGGGATTGTGCATTCCTGGTGTAACTCGGGCAGTTGTTGTTGCCATCCTGTACCTGTCCCGCAGGTGTGATGTTCGCATGTACCGATCCTGTGCAGGTGTTGTTACACGTGGTCTGCCACTGCGAGAATGATCAGCTGTCCGTCCTGTCTCCCTATAGCGCTGTCTTAGGCGTCTCACAGTACAGACATTGCAATTTATTTCCCTGGCCACATTTGCAGTCCTCGTGCCTAAGGCACATTCACGCAGATGAACAGGGACCCTGTGCATCTTTCTTTTGGTGTTTTTCAGAGTCAGTAGAAAGGCCTTTTTAGTGTCCTAAGTTTTCATAACTGTGACCTTAATTGCCTACCTTCTGTAAGCTGTTACTGTCTTAATGATCGTTTCACAGGTGCATGTTCATTAATTAGGTTCAGGATCCAGTTGAAGAGGGAGGTGTTTAATCCCAGGGTCCGTAATAATGATGAGCATTATGGTGTTGAATGCTGTAGTCAATGAACAGTATTCTCACACAGTTGTTTGTCCAGGTGGGAATGGGCAGTGTGGAGTACAATAGATATTGCGCCATCTGTGGATCTGTTGGGGCAGTATGCGAATTGGAGTGGGTACAGGGTGCCTGGATGATGGTGTTGATGTGAGCCATGACCAACCTTTCATAGCATCTAATGTCTACAAATATGAGTGCTGCAGGGCAATAGTCATTTATAGATGGTGGTCTGCTTGAAACATGTCAGTATTACAGACTGTGTCAGGTAGAGGTTGAAAATGTCAGTGAAGACACTTGCCAGTTGGTCAGCGCATGCTCTTAGTATGTGTCCTGGTAATCTGTTTGCCGCTGCAGCCTTGAATGTTAACTTGTTCAAAGTTGCGAAGAGCTTGATCCCACAGTCATCCGTAACAACTTGTGCTCTCATGCATGGTTCAGTGTTGCTTGCCTCGAAGCGAGCATATAAGGTACTTAGCTTATCTGGTAGGCTTGCATCACTGGGCAGCTCACAACTGGGTTCCCTTTGTCATATTTGATCGTTTGCGAGCTCTCCCACATCCGAAGAGTGTCAGAGCCAGTGTAGTAGGATTTGATCTTGGTCCTGTATTGATGCTTTGCCTGTTTGATGGTTCATTTGAGTGCGAAGCGGCATTTGTGCTTGTGTGTGTGAATGTGCATGCCTGTGTGTGCTGTCTGGAGAGCGCCTCTTTTTTTCGGTTGGGCAGTTTTCAGTGGGTTTATTAGTGTTTGCCTCTTATATCAGCTGTGACAGAGTTGTCTGTGTTTCGTCAGTGAGATGCTGTGTCCTGAGAAACTGACACACTGTCCATTGGAGCACAAAGCTGATTCAATAGATATTTATGTCATTCAGTGATATGTCCCAGTAACAGTTTCTGCTTGTAGGATCAGGCCAGAGGCTGTTAGCAGAGGTTGACTCATTTTGTTTTTTATGGAAGAATTGTCCCCCATGATTGGTGTTGTTTACAATTCCCCAACGTCTTCTTCTAGGCAACTTATGCTAACCTCTAGACAGGATCCTGCATGCAAGGAGGAAAGTAAAGATATGGACAGTGTCATCAAAAGGGATTTAGGGATTTACTGAAGGCACGTGTATCTGTTCCTGTGCCAACAGACATGAATAATACAAATGAAAGATATCCGTATTCCCAGCAATTCCATACAAGCATGGGGATTGTTAGCTTCTGAGGTGGTTGGGCCTGCCCCGCAGTATCACCTTGCTCTGCTTGTGTGGGCTGAGCTTCTCTGTAACCATGGGAGACACAGGTCTTACAACAAAACACCTGTGGTTCAATGTGGAGGCTGCTGACAAAGTCTGCTGAGCCATTCTGCTGAGACAGTGGAATGACTTTTTGACAGGGGGTGGAGGATTTTTTAAGCAAAATTGTCAAATGACATCAGTTTGACCGGTTGTAAGGAAATAGAAATCTGTGAAAACAAGCCAACATGTTTCTGATAAGATTTCAGTTTGGCTTGGTTGCATATTTTATGTGGTTGAAATACTATCAGCTTTTATGATGCTGGGAAAGATAGTACCTCTACAATCAATCAGTCAATCAATCATATTTATTTATAAAGCCCTTTTTACATCAGCAGTTGTCACAAAGTGCTTATACAGAAACCCAGCCTTAAACCCCAGAGAGCAAGCAAAGCAGATGTGGAAGAAAGGTGATAAGAGAAACTCCATTGATAGGCAGGAACTTAGGACGAAACCTAGAGAGGAACCAGGCTCTGAGCCGGCATCTAACTGCACATTTGCATTCTCTCAAGATACTGAAAGAAATAAATCATGTTTCTCCACTCATGTTTCCCAGTCCAAATTTTGCCTACATTTGGTGTATAATTTTACTGCAAGAAATGCTTAATGCTGCAGGAGATAATATTAAGGTCTATGTGAGAGGGTCTAGACCTACAGTCAGTGTCCAGATTTCAGTTTCCATTTACCCCGTCTGAACAGAAGGATACAGTTCCCTTGACATGCCATAGGCCTATTTGACGTCTGCTTCTTGTGACTGTTGAATTTGAACAGCGCCTCACAATCATCACACATGCTATCGTCCTCTTTTACCACTTCACCAAATCTTTCGCAAACATGACGTTTCTGGCCACCCCGTCTCTCTATTTTCAACTTTCCATTTCACAGCTTTTCTCTTACTGAATTAAACTGACATTGTCCTTTTTGCCTCTCTTTCTCTCCCCCCCTCTCTCTCTCTCTCTCTCCCTCTCTCTCTCTCTCTCTCTCTCTCTCTCTCTCTCTCTCTCTCTCTCTCTCTCTCTCTCTCTTTCTTCTCTCTCTTTCTCTTTTCTCTTTTCCTCATCCCATCTCTTGTGACTGCTCAGAAAGATCAGACAGTTTTACCCATCTACTTTTCTTCCATTGATCTCAATTGAACCCTGAATGTGATTGATATTTTTTCTTTGGCAGGCGGTGGTGTGTGTGTGTGTGTGTGTGTGTGTGTGTGTGTGTGTGTGTGTGTGTGTGTGTGTGTGTGTGTGTGTGTGTGTGTGTGTGTGTGTGTGTGTGTGTGTGTGTGTGTGTGTGTGTGTGTGTGTGTGTGTGTGTGTGTGTGTGTGTGTGTGTGTGTGACACAGAGAGTACATTCCACAGCGATCAATGACACAGAGAGTATATTCCACAGCGATCAGTGACACAGAGAGAATATTCCACAGCGATTGTCACGCCCTGACCGTAGAGAGCTTTTTGTGTCTTTATTTTGGTTTGGTCAGGGTGTGATTTTCTATGTTGTGTATTTCTTTGTGTTTGGCCGGGTGTGGTTCTCAATCAGAGGCAGCTGTCTATCGTTGTCTCTGATTGAGAACCATACTTAGGTAGCTTTTTCCCACATGGTTTTTGTGGGTAGTTGTTTTCTGTTTTTGTGTCTTCACCAGACAG